>NC_054066.1:24387498-24539598 GCF_017639655.2 Falco naumanni
GAAGCATCAGGCCTCCCAGGCTGCGGGTGTGTATCCTGTGCCAGCACCATTGCAGCCCCAGCAGGCAGGAACCGCTGCAGTTCCTGTTACCCCAAATCTGGACTCTGCACCCCATGTGCGAGACCCCATCCACAGAGCGCAGACACCATTTATTGCCTGTCTGTGCAGGGAGGGGCGCAAGGTGGTAATCCACAAAGCTAGCTGGGAAGGGGGCTTTTAGTAGGGGCCTCTCTTTGCTCCAGGGTGGATCTTTTAGTATGCTAATTAGGATAGCTCACACATAGTTCCAGCAACTTTCTATTTAGTCTCATTAACCATTTGGCTCTCCTTAAGGTCATCTTGTTGTGCCCCAGCTTGTCATACTGATGGTGCCCGTTCCTTCTCCCAAGGCCATGTTTTGTTAACTGTAAGGATTTAACTAACATCTCTGTTTTTCAAATTTTCTTGTTTTTCACTATAGATAATTACTTTTTTTTAGTTTCCCCCCTTTTTCTTTTTTTCTTTTTTAAAGTAAATAATTCTTACATCATTACTACTTGCTTTCCCTCTTCCTAGTGGGAGTTACAGGTGGCTCCTGCTAGCTCGGTGTCCCTGCACTGCCACCGCTGGCCTCTGATCTCCAGTGTGTGCCCAGGGGAATTCAAGCAGCCTGGCGGTGTGCTCACAGCCACGTTTGCCCAGCTGGGCGATTGCGTGGACCACAGAAAGGTCAGCGTGACCACGGAGCAGGCACAGGCAGTACTGCAGCAATTTTTAAGCGTCCCAGGGCATGCAGCCCCTAATAACTGTAGGAACCATGCAGCAGCCCCCAGTCCCTTTCTGAAGGCCGATGTAAGTGCATGGTGGGTCACAGGCACTGCACAGGAAGGAGAAAGCGAAGGGCAGGATTATAGCAGTGCCTGGAGCAGAGCGGGGCGCCTATGGCAAGGTCACTGCAGAGGCTCTTTAATCTGGTTCATGCTACACAGAGAGTGTACGTCGGAGCTCAGAGGGTCTGCTGAGCACGGCACTGTCCTTTGGAGGTGGGGATCATTGGTCCCCAGCCTCTCTCATGTTGTCCTGCTCGAGGCTGCACCCAGAAGCCAGTGTGAACCCTCACCCCCAACAGTCAGGACACAGTGGTGGTTCCCAGGTAAGATAGCTCAGCAGCTGAAACAGAGAGACACTTGCTCAAGTAGGAATGGGGTTGTTTACACTGCTTTGCTCATGACCTGCCAGTTCTAATCTTTTGACTTGAACCAAGACTTGCTGAATGAGCCTCCCTCTCCTTTCCCGTGTTGCTTACCCAGCACTGAGGGGAGCAAGGCCGGGTAAACAGCTCACCGTGACTGGCCCTCTCTCAGGTAGCCTGCAGGACTTTCCTCCGGCACCCTCTGTGCGCCCAGGCCACCACCCCTGGATGTCCCAGGACAGGGCTGCCCTCCTTGTTGTTCCCCAGAGAGACTGCTCACAGAAAGTAGCAATGCACCAGGCAAGTGGCTGGAGCAAGGAGGCAGTGTAAGCTAGGCTGCACCCACAGCTCCTGTTGGTGTGAACACCACCTCCTGCATTCTGGTGGGTTTGCTTGGAAACAAGGTGGGATATTTACCCCAGCACTGGCTACAATGCATATTCTTGAGGCTAGGCTTTAAAGAGATGCTTTAGGGCATCAGACTTTTCTCCAGAACATAACTGAGAACAGATAATTTAAACATTCCAGAAGTTTTCTAATCCTTGATCAATTCTGTAATGTAATTCATATAAAGACTTAGATAGGAAAACCAAAGCTTGATAACATACTTGAGTCTACTAGAAAGATGTGTGCGTGATTCACCTGTGCAACACTGGAAATACATTTTAATGCGAAAGGCCAAGGTATTTACAAATATGATTTGAAATTGAACTGTTGCTGTTGTATAGAAAAGCGGGATCATCACATTAGTACTGCCAAGAAGTACACTTAAGAAAATAAACATTGATCCAGACAAAGGAATGATGCCTGCAAGCAGTGGCTGATGGAGCTGATTTCCATTTTTTTTTTATTGAATCTCAAAATAAAGACTGCCTTGGAATATTTATTTTGTGTCTCAAAAATAAGTATCATCTACAGCTGCACTTCAGTAAAAAGTCTTGATTTAGTCGAGAAGATCTCTCAAGTCATCCAGAATGAATCTGTTACTTGTGGAAAACCAACCAAATTTATAATCTGCTACTTGAGGGAAAAAAATGTATCAGTAGCGCTTAACCCCGGCCTGCTCCAGTTTGGCTTCAGAACAGTTGGTAATTCTCCCACAAAATATTTTATTAGCGAGAAAAAAAAGCCCTATAGCACGTGCAACTGGTCAGACACTTACAGGTAAACAAACACTCACTCCAAATGTAAAAACACTTAACAGAACGCCCCAGACCCTGCTTATCAACTGGCACAGAAGAAAGATGGGCAGTTCCCCCGGGGTAAAGCATATAATCTCCACAGCGGACTGGGTGAGGCAGCATCTGCTGGAACCCCTGGTGACAGAAGAGAGTCACCATCTCGATCTGCTGGAGCATTACGAAGGGGCCCCGTGTAAACAGCCGAACCTATCTCCTCGGGTACAGGCGGCACCGTCTGGAGTGGAACCTATGTAACCAAGGGTGGGACCACAGGCGAACAGACCACACAGATGAACACGAATGAAATAAAAGATGGCAGGACGAACTATTTCAAAAGGTGACGTTCAACGTGACTCGTGCAGCGACCCCATTAGAGCACAGACGACAAACTCGGGATCCCCGCACAGAAGGCCCAGGCCAGCACACGCGGCAGAGGCCAGCTCTGGCAACGCTGCCGCTGCATTTTTCTGCGTTTCCCTGTGGGGTTTAGAGGTGATTCGCATGGCACCCCCGCGGCTGGGCCCAGCCACTGGCAGCGCCACACAACAGTCAGTGGGTGAATTTGGTCCGAGAGCTACAAGTATTATAGTCTCTGACTTGGGAAGTTTTATCAAAAATAAACGCTTGGGCTGCGTTTTCCCCAGGAGCCGGCTGGCTGGCTTCGGCACCGCGTTCATCGCCGTGGCTCCCCTCAGCGGGGCTGTGGGGGCGAAGGGGGCCCGTGCCGCCGGCACTGCTGGCGAGGGGCAGGGCGCGGAGCCACCCCGGCCTCACGGCGTTAATGGCAACCACCTCCCGCCACGGCTTCTTGGTGCTTTCAGGCCGTTTCGCCCGGTTACTGCCCCCTTGCAAAGCGTTCCTCCGGCTGTTCTGGAAGGGCAAACGTTCAACAGTTGTGCTGACAGTCAAACATACCTCTCCCTGAAGCTTTCTCCCGCCAGGCTTTGGAAACACCCATTTATTATTATTATTATTTTTCTTTAATTCGTTTAAAACCTAGTTTCGTGCCCGCGAAGCCACCTGGCCGCCCTCCAGGGGAAGCGGCCGCCAGAGCCGCCCAGGCGCCAAGATGGCGGCGGGCGGGGCCGGTGAGGAGGCGCACGGCGCCGCCTGGCGGTCGAGGGGCGGCCCCGCGCCTGCGCCACCGCCGGGGCGGGGTGGGGGGGGGACGTGCTTCCGCAGGGACGGCGCCGCGCTGCCGCGCTGGGCCCAACCGCGCTCCGTAGCGGCGGCGAGGGGCGGGGCGGGCGAACGCGGGAAGCGCCCCCGGCACGTGGTCGGGCGGCGGGCGGGCGGGGGAGCGGAGGCCGGCCCCGCCCACTCGCGGGCGGGCGGGGGGGGGGGTGTCGGGGGCCGCGGGCCAATGAGCGCGGCGGGCGGCGGAAGCGGGAGGGCGGGGGCCGGGCGGTGCGCGGTGCGCGCGCTCTCCGCCGCCCCTTCCCGCCGGCCGCCGCAGTGGTCGGGCGCGTGTGCGCGGCGCCGTGCCCCCGCCCCGCCCGGCCCGGCCCGCCCGGCCTCCCCCGCCGCCCTCGCAAGGTAAGGGGGGGCCGCGCCGCCGCCCCGGGGTACGCGCGGCTGGGCCGCGGCGCCGAGTTGGGGCGGGGAGGAGAGCCCGGGGCCGGGCTACCGGAGGGAGGGAGGGAGGCGGGGGGGGATGGGGAGGCTGGGGGCCTCGGCACGTGGCGCGGCGGCGGCTCCCCGCCCGCCGGGCACGTGTGGCGGAGCGGGGCCTCCCCGCCCCGGGGCGCCGCCATGGCGCCGCCTTGCCCGGCGGTTGGGGGCGGGGGGGGGCAATGTGGTGCCCCCGGGCCGGCCCCTTCCCGCCGCCGCGGCTCCGCGCTGACGCTCCGCTTTGCGTACAGCCCCCGCCGCCAGCCCCCCACCGCCATGGCCGACGAGCTCGACTTCACCACGGGCGATGCCGGCGCCTCCTTCACCTACCCCATGCAGTGCTCGGCGCTGCGGAAGAACGGCTTCGTGGTGCTCAAGGGCCGCCCCTGCAAGATCGTGGAGATGTCCACCTCCAAGACCGGCAAGCACGGCCACGCCAAGGTGAGCCCCGGCCCGCAGCGTGCGCCCGCGGGGCTGCCTGGCCGCCGGGGACGGGTGTAGCGTTTCATCTGGCAGCGCCTGCTGGATCCTGCTGTGCTCTCCTCGCGGCAGCCTCTCGTGTGTCTCCCGGCTCCAGAGTTAGCGCCAGGGTTTCCAGTAACGTAAAGCGGGAAGGATCGAGGACAGGGGGTTGGGCGGAGGGTTCTTTTTTTTTCTCCGAACTTGTTAAAAAGCTCTATGGCTGATCGAGATAAAACCTGTTTCTGTAGTGGGGGTAAGGTAAGTTCTGGAAGGGGGGCTGATGAAATCGCGAGGGCGTGGTTGGATTGGGCTGTCGCTACCCACCAAAGCACTTCTGTGCCCGCCTGTGCTAGCGGACTTTCACTATCGCAGCGGTCGACTTAAGCGCTTACTAGAAGTGCCCATATTCCATTACATAAGCCAGAAGAGCTCGGCAGACCGTCGTTACCTCTCTGGGCCTGCTCTGGCCCTATTTTGCTGGCTTGCCTCGCTGCTTCTTGCCTTTTTTCAGCACCGAGCGAGAAGTACCTTCCCCCTCCTGTGTCCCAGCAGGGACATTCTTAGCTGCTGTCTGGGGTTGCAGTCCTGCTGCCTAAGCAAGTTGGCTTATGCAGCTGTCCAGAGCCTGGACCGAGGCTAGACTCCCCCTTCATTCATTCAGCGACACTTTATGGTGGGTATACTAGAGTTTAGAGACAGATCCTTTACAAGCACGGATTAATTAATTTTTACATTTCCACAACCTTGTATGATAACCTGTAGGCGTGTAAGGTATTGAAGGTATTGTCAAAGCTAGAATATACCGAGCCCTTGCCAGCTTTTCTCCTTCCCCTTGCTTTTTTAATGGCTTTTTTTATTAGACAGATCCAGTTTTCTTAAATAGTGGAACAGTTGTGAGAGTGAAAGGACCTGAGAAAAGCAGACGCTGAACTGGTAATCCCAAGTGCTAGCTGCAGCGGACAGCTGCGCTAGCATAAAGAGAGATGGGAGCTGCTTTTAATCTCTGTGCGTAACTACCTCTTCTTTTCCTCTTAACCTTCACACTGTCAGTGACACTGTGTTTCTCAGAACAGCTGGAAGTCAAAGTAAATGTTTCCTTAACTGCCACAAACTGAGATCTAGTGTGCTGCTGTAAAACTACGGAAAGCTGTGGCTATGGAAGATAACAGTGGCTGATCTTTGTTTTCATGTAGTGTTTCTATAGCGTGCTATGAAAGGGTATGAGGCCTTCTTCCAGTGCTTGGGCTGCTTTCATGCTGCAGGCAGAGTCTAGGCAGAATCTGGTATTGCACGTGATCTCTTAGAAAACTACGTGGAACCAGCAATACCGATGGCAATGGCATCTTGCTTCTCTAGGACCGATGGTAACTGATGTTACGATTTTTTCTCTTATAGGTCCATTTGGTTGGTATTGATATCTTCACTGGTAAAAAATACGAAGACATTTGCCCATCAACTCATAACATGGATGTTCCAAATATCAAGAGGAATGATTACCAGGTGAGTTTAACAGTCACTGTGTACTCACACTAAGAGGCTTTATACTCCTCATGCCATACATAAACCCTCTTCATCCCAAAACTTGCCTCTCCGTTAGTAAAGTACTGCTGTCACAATTAATGGAATCTGATTGTCTAGACACGGTATTGCTGAACTTGTAGCATTTACCAAACTGGCAGACCTTGCTGATGGAGAGCTCCTTACTGTACTAACGACCTCATCTTACAGTAGCAATCTTTAGAAATGGCAGGTAATAGACGCAATTCAGAACTGCACTTTTTGTAGCTAGTGTTGTAAGGTCACTTTATTGTTTGCGATACTGGCATCCTTTAGATTCTGGAGAGGTGTTGTCCCTGCTGCAAGTTATTATTAAAGGATAATCAAAATCTCACTTCAAGTAAATTTGAATCTAAGCATGTATTGTCAGTCACAATTTCACCCTTACATAGGATAGACAGATCAATAAGACAGTCTTAAACTGCATCTGATGCCACTTCTAGCTTGCCACAGTGCTTTCTGCTCCTTGAATGGAAGCTGGCTTCGGTTGATCTCAAGTAATTTTGAATTTTGGTTCTCCTGAGCTCTGCTCTGAAATGGATGTAGGGAGGGGACTTGGCAGGCTTCTGTAACGCCTTCTGTGATACAGACGGCGAGCTCTTAAAAGCAGCACAATTCCGGTTCTGAATTATCAGCTATCTTCCTATTGTCTTGGGAGTAGTTCTGGTCAGGAACTGATACATAAACATCAGTTGGGAAGCTGCAAGTGCTTGACAAAGCCAGAGTTCAGCGTGTTAGCAACTCTTCAGCACAGCCAGTACTGACTGAATGAAGGGTGACTGGCCTTAGACCTTCCAAGAAATTCTTAATGTTATCTTGGGGATCTTTCTCTCATGTTCTTGGGTCCTTACTGCTACAGGAATTCTTGATGTTTATCAGACTTGGTAGGGCTGCCTTCTGGGTTTACTGTTTTGAGTTCCAAGTTCCCTAAGCTGCTCTGTCAAAGTAGGTGTTCCCCTTAGCTCAGGTTTTTGGTTTGGCTGAAAACAGCATTGTGAAAGCAGTCCAGAGCTTGGTGGATGTAACCCAATTTATTCATTGGCTAATGTAAATGATAGTATCTCACTCTACAAATGAAGGTAGAGAAATGTACAGTTCAACCATTGTGTACTTTGCACACTTTATGGAATAGTGCTGTTCAGTGAACAGTGTTCCAGTTACGGTTTCTAATTCACAGATGTAAAAACACTGAACCAGTGACCTGGAAACCGTACATTTTCTAAATCACAAAGATGGGTTGTGCAGTGCCCCAGGTACGAGGAAATAACCAGCAGGGTTCTGGTGTTATTGATAGCAGACTGGCTTTTGCTACAGTTGCCCCAGCCCTCGGAACTGTTGCTGAAATTTGACTTAAATTAGGTTCCTAACTGTTACAAACACAGTACTATAGAATTAATGTAACAGGTAGAGTTCACTGCCTTTTGCTTATCTTCAGCTGCTGCCTACTAGTGACTGATGTTAAACTTCCTAAAAGTGAACTTCTCTTCACAGCTGATAGGTATTCAGGATGGGTATCTCTCCCTGCTGACAGAAAGTGGTGAAGTTCGTGAGGATCTAAAGTTGCCGGAAGGGGATCTTGGCAAAGAAATAGAAGGAAAATTCAATGCCAACGAAGATGTGCAGGTAAGTATAGAGGGCAGACAAGAAGAGTTGTAGTTAATTACACTTGATTATACAATGAAGAAGGCTTACTTTGATACTGACCATTTGTATCTCTCAGTGAAGAGCAGGTTAGAAGTAATGGGAATCAGTTTTTAGAGATGTAGAAGGGCTTTTGTACTGGAGCACTAAATATGGCACTGAAACCCAGCTCAGTTGACAGTAAGGTGATATGGGTGTCTCTCAAATGTCTAGATAAATCCGTCTCTCAAGTGTCTAGATAAATCCTCTATTGTTGTCCCCATGGTATGGATAGGAGCCTCCAGGCTTTTTTAATCGGGAAGAAGTGAAGAATTTTGTGATGTAGTCCGAGTAGTTTAATTTGCTGTTAGCAAACCTGAGCTCTGCAGACTGCAGCCTGTAGTAGGCCCCAGCAGTTGCTGGTTCAGCTCTGTTGCAGGAGCTTGTTTGTCTGCCTCTGTTGTGTGAACTTCAAGCTGTCAGCCAAGGTAAGAAAGCAAAGAGAAGGCAGCAGAAGAGCAGACTGGTGTGGGAAGGGCATTAGTCTAATAATGACTGAATTTTACCAGCTTCAGCTTCCTTTTTTTCCTCTCTAGAAAGATACAGGATAGATACTAAGATGTGAAAGTCTGTAACTTCTAGGAGCACTTCCTCTGGTGTCAGTTGGAGCTCACCTGCCTGTCTTTTCTTCCAGATATCCGTCATAAGTGCAATGAATGAAGAATGTGCTGTAGCCATAAAGCCTTGCAAGTAGAGAGGATCGCCAGGCTCGGGCAACTGCTCAGGTCTGGACAAACCACAGATCTATAAATTTGGTTCTTATTGTCACCAAAGCTCTGGCCTTCACAAGCAACCTCATTTCTTTTTTGAATTGTTAAAAAGCAGTGCTGGATTCTGGATTAGTGTTGCAGGCTAACTGGCAGTTTTCAAAATCACTGAGATTTTAATTCCTTAATTGTAACTATTTTAACATTCCTGTGGGTTTCAGCTACGGATTGAAGAAACCAATCAGGTGTTACTAGTGGATATATTTTTATTTGCTTGAGCAAAACAGTGTTTGTCTGTATGAACAGACAAAATACAGTATTCAGGGGCTTTTAGATAAGCTGGTAGGTATCTAGGATTATAAAGTGACCTAGAGCACAAATAGTATTTTTCTTGACATGTTTAGGTAGAACTGACAATAAAAGTAGCTTCTTTTTGGTTTTGTTTTTGGTTTTTTTAAAGCTTAAGTATTTTGTGGATTGGGACTCTTGCAGAACTGTAGGTGCCAATCGCAACTTTTAGACCAAGAAACTCAAGTGATCAAAAATGCCAGCTGGCTTGACCAAGCCCCAGTGGCCATGTGCAACTTAACTGTATTACCTCTGTACTCTTCTTTGCCAACTTGTTGGCTTATTGTAACGATAAAATTGTGTCAAAGCCTACCTGTGGTTTAGGCAGGCAGTTGGAATATTGGGTAGATAAAACCATAGATAGGTCAAGGGGACACAAAGGTGAGAATGGATGTTAAAGCTATAGACTTTCACTCGAGGCCTTTGTCAGACTTGAAAAATAAAATAGAGAAATGCAGTTCAATTGCTTTCCTTTATTGTATTTATCTTAAAACTATTAAAGGGTGACAAACTCCATTGGAATCTGTTGCAGTGCTTCCAGCTTTAGGTTTTAATCTTCAGGTTCAGACCATATTTTTGTAGCACAGGGACCACGTGTTTTTCAAAAAGTGGGACAAACTGTAGCATTGAGCCTAAACTAAATGCATGTGATTCTTTTTAGAAAAATAAAACTATTGTATTTTCAAGGTATAGACTTGACAAACAATACTGAACAACCATGGCTTAACTATAAAAGTAAATTGCTACATAGTTATGAAAGCTAGCTCCTTTCCAAGGGAGTTCTGAGTCACTGAAACACGCATGCATGTCTCTTAACTATTTAGTAGCTTAACAGGCAAACACAAGGCTTCACAGCAATAGTTATGGAAGGATAACTAGCCTGCTCCTGTTTAAGGCGTTCAGCTTGAATTCTAAGACTTGATGACTCTTCACAAGTGGGAAACTTCCTTAGTCCGTGGTTCAGACCTCTCTTTGCAGTTGATAAATCGTTTAACGAACTTGCCTTAAGCTTCAGTGGCTGTTGGCTAATGGAGGACAACTTGTAAGCACGTGGCATGCTGCCCTGGACAGCATGCACAATTCACACTCTATTGGCAGCAAGATCAGACTTCATGCTGCTAACTGCTTGAAATGTTTTCAGCTTAATAATATATACTCTCTAACCCCCAGAGGGCTCACGGCAACTGTCCTGAACTGCCCTTGTACATACTGTGGCAGGGCTTAGGAAATCTTGGGAGGTCTAACGTAGATGGCAAAACCATGCGTTTCTCACGGACTTCTCGTGAGAGGCAGAGCAGTACCAGTGAAGGTGAAGACAGCAATAAATATACTCTGGTAAAAAAGCACAGTTACTTGCGACACCTGTCAGAAGTAGGATACTGCCACATGCTCTTGCCTAGCACAATACCCATTGCAGGTGAACTCTAAATAGCACCTTGACTGAAATGGCAAAACAGCTTTAGGAAAAAAAAAAAGGCTGTAGGTGCAAGAGATTGAAATGCATTCAGAATACTTTTGAAGTGCATGCTAGTCTGCACTATGCTCCTTTCTTGCCTCTCCATTGAACTGGTACCTGAAAGACAGGTTTTGTCTTGGAGGTGGCTGTGAAACCGTTGATGGTGGTCTTGACAGCAGGCTGAGCTGTGTGATGTTGAATGGGAAGTCACAGGTTGCTATGCCAAACTAATGCAAGTTCTAATGTTATCACCATATTACAAGTAACTACCTTGAAAACTACAAGACTTGGATTTGTCTTTGTTCTGGTAGTGCTTTAGTCTCAGGTGCCTGTCTGTCCTCTAAAACCTTGTTGGAAGACGGGTATTTGATGCCACTGGCCCACAATCTAGGCATTTGCTTGGACTGCAAGCTCTCTGGGGCGAGGGCTGGTTTATGTCCTGTCCCTACAAGTGGGGTCCTGGTCTGACTGGAGTTTTCAGGTACTACAGCAGTCTAAAGATAGAGGTTTTATGACCTCCAGCTTGCTGGAAGAGCCCTCCTTGGGACTTAATGGGTGTCCTTCTATTGCAACCTTCAGTTCTGCAAGATTTAAATGATTAAGTACTTCATTATAGATTTGTTCTTATATACTTAGTTGTCTTTTGTGAAGCACTTCGGACACTGTGGAAGTGCAGAGCATTGGCTCATCATGCATGAAGTTTCCCATAGGTAATACATAAGCATGAGTCTTAAGCATAATCTCCAAGTTTCAGTAAGGTTAAAGGTTGCTTCTAAATTAGAACATGTATTTGAGGCATTTTTTTTTTCCAAAGTAAGATGTTTCAGTTTACTGTCGGAATCGTTTGCAGCGAACTTTGTTTGTGATCAATAGTCCATATAGATGCGTATTTTTAAGATCCCTAGCCACTTGCTTAGGGAAGGTCTCCTTTCATAACTTTACTTTAAAAACAAATATTACCAATGTGCTTGTTCTGTAGTACTGTCTTAACACTTAAATTGTGTCAAAACCGAGAACTATAAACTTCTAATAGCTGATGGCAATTGCTTAGAGTAAAGGCTGTGAAAACTAGAAGGTGAAGAAAAGTATTTCCACTCCAAATAATGTATATTTTTTTTACTGGCTCTGATTCATTGAGTTTCTCTTACTACTTTACAGAATTGGAAAGACTGCAGTGTTTCCTGCCTCAAATGTTGGCAAATAATACTTCTAAGATTTCAATAGATCCTTCTAATTTTTGCTTATAATGGTGGTTTTTCAACTAGGCTCTTGCTAGTTGAGCCATGTTCTCAGGGCTGTTTTTTTTAAGAAGTTAGCTGAATTTCATTGTTTTAACGTAACTGCTTTCAGGCCTCTTGCAGGTTTTTCTAATCCACAATGTACCCAGAAATGGTGCACAGTCTGTAGTTTCACAATACAGGTAATTTTACATGATCTGTAAAGAAGTCAAATTTGTTGACAGTTCAAACTCTTATGGTTACTGCAGGTCAGTGTCACAGAATTCAAAATTCAATAAATCCCTTTTTTTTTTTTTTTTTTTTTTTTTTGAGTAATTAGAATGTAGTTTGTTACAGTAGAACTAAACTTCAGGATTTAAAAAAAAAAAAAAAAAAGACCTTGTTAAGGATATTTCAAGTATCTCGCTTATACACTGAGAATGTTAATGAAGGCGTAGATCCTGGAGACGGTGTGGTGGGAGCGCGGTGGAGCGTTCAGCACAGTAGGCCGAGATGGTCAGAAGCCTCTCCAGCATCTGCAGCCTGGCCCTACGGTATTTGGCATCTGAGAGTTACTTGGTTTGTGAGCTGAAACCGGAATGTTTGCTATGTATCACTGTATCGCAGAAACCCCCTGTTGTCCTGTGCTGTATATTGTAAGCGTAACTGTTGTTCGGTGCGGCTTTCGAAAGGTGGGGGGGGAAAGGAATAATGATGGCGATGGCTCGTTTTACTCATCATGGCGAAAACCAAACCCTGTAAATCATACAAACCGGGCATGGGGGTCCTCGTGGCGCCGACGTGTATCTATTTTGGAAGCTGTATTGTTTTCAACACCACGCGAACGATCAGGGGAAAGATGTGTATGTGGTTTGTTTTTGTTTGTTTTTTATTTTTTTGCTCCAGAAATAATAAAAAGATGTCAGTGCTGTGGGGAGCCGGGTGCTGGTTCAGCGGATGGGGTGGCGGGAGGGTCCCTGGCGCTCCGGTGAAGCCAGGGCGGCTCCGGGCCTGGCGCTGGCAGCGGGTGGGCCCTGCCGGCGCCCCCAGCTTCCCCCGGGAGAAACCCCTCGCCGGGCGCGGCTTGTACGAGAGAACAGAGGCGCTTGTGGTTTATTTGTGTCGGTCAGAAAGGACAACGGAACGCAAAAGCAGAACAGGACAGCCGCTCGCTCCTGCCCTCGCCGTGTGGCGCCTGCTACTGCCGCGGGGGCGGTGGGGCCTCCCGCTTCCCGGCATGCCCCGGGCTGCGCAGGCGCCGTGCACTGCGCGTGCGTGATGACGTCACGGTGGGTATAAAAGCGTGGCGTGCAGCGCGAGGTGCCCTTTTTGCGGGAGCGGCGGGGAGGCAGCATGCCGCCGGTAAGCGCCGCCGGGCCGCGGGGCTGGGGGCCCGGGCCGGGGAGCTGCGGGGGGCGAGGGGGAGCTGGCGGCCTTCCTGCCACCGGTGGCGAGCGGGCCTCTCGCCCCAGAGGGTCGCGGGCGGGCGGGGGGGCGGGCGGCCGGGGCCCGGCCCGGGCCCAGGCGGCTGCAGTGAGCCCCGCTCTCCAGGCGGTGTCGGCTTGGGCCGGCCGCGGGACGCGCGCTGCCCTGTGCCCCTCGGCCGGTAAAACCTTGTCGGGTGTGGGTTGTTGTTAATGCTGGGGGTTTTGGTGTGTTGCAGCAAAAAGACAGAAAATCTAAAAAGTCGACCTGGAAGTTTTGCCTTGACTTGACCCATCCTGTGGAAGATGGAATCTTTGATTCTGGGAATTTTGTAAGTCGTGGTTTTGCTTGTATTTCAGGTGCATAGTATAATAAAAGCCTTGGTACGGTACAATAACTGAATTAACAGCCGAAAGGTTACATTCTAAACTAGTAAAATCAACAGCTGTTCTTTAAGTTACCAGCACTTTTTGAAACTTTCTTGCGTTTAGATGTCTGTCGTAAACAAGATGATTCATACCTACGAATGCAGCTATTTTAAATTGCATCCTGTTTTAGCACGGGAGTGATGTTTTTTTTAATTACCTGCTGTAAAACTTTACTGTGTTGTAAATGCTTGCTATCGGGATGTAAGTAAACAGTGATTTTTAAACATTGCTATATGGCTAGGGTCCCTTCCCTAGTTCATACCTAGGGTGCCATTCCCTAGTGTTCTATTTCTTTAATGTTGAAACAGGAACAGTTCCTAAAGGAGAAGGTTAAGGTCAATGGAAAAACTGGAAACTTGGGCAACACCGTTCACATTGAACGTCTGAAGAACAAGATAACAGTGACGTCAGAGAAGCAATTTTCTAAAAGGTTGGCATACGTTTCCCTCTGCTGTATTTGTGGTGGTGGAATTTGAACTGTGGTATACCGAACATGATGCACCTCTCACAGGTATGGAGAAGGTGTTAGCTCTAGCCTTCGTAGCAGTTGTAAATATTAGTGAAAGGTGTAATTCAGGCAAATTTATGACATTAGATACATAAAAATCTGCTCTTTAAAACTCAAAGACTTGATGGAAAATTAATGCTCCCTTTAATATAAAAATGTAAGAGAGAGGTGCTTTGTACAGGTTGTTAGAAGTGAATCAAGGAAAGATATGTGAATTCAGTATGGCTGGTGAAAACCTCACAAGTGGCTGTTTAATTACTTAATTGGTTGTGTTAAAATGTGTGTGTACACAGTATGTGTTGTGGCAAAAGAGCCCCTTAAAGCCAAATGAAGTCTTAAGCCTCGTAGCATGTTAGGGCACGCAGCTGATGAGTATGCTGATCAGAGGTGTGAGTTCGTTCCTTGCATCTCCCCCTTCAGTTGCTGATACAGATGCACCAGTATCTCTTACGGTAGAACAGGGTTTAGAAGCACTTCTCAGTGCTTTTGAGTTACTGGCATTGTGCTGTGTAGCCAAAAAGCATCAAATAATAGTTTCTTGTGTATCCTGAATGAAAATATATTTTTAGTTGTCTGTTATATATGGTAAATTGTTGTTTTGGGATATAATTAGTGTGTCATTGTCCTGCTAGAGCCATGTCTTGGGTGGAGCGCACACAGAAGTAAGGGTTGTTAAAATGAGAAGGTTCTAACTTCTGACTAAGGTTCTAACAATGTAACTACTGTTTTCAAGGTACCTAAAATACCTCACAAAGAAGTACCTCAAGAAGAACAATCTGCGTGACTGGCTTCGTGTTGTTGCATCTGACAAGGAGACATATGAACTACGCTACTTCCAAATCAGTCAAGATGAAGAGGGATCAGAGTCTGAGGAATAATTCAAGCTTAGCTTTATACTCGATGTGGTGTACAAAAGACTACAACATCTATTTATAAGAACACTTAACTTATTGGTGAATAAAGATTTCGTACCCTGTTTGACAAAGCATGGTTAGTTTTCTGGTTTTTTCTTAAATTCTAATTCAAAACCAGTATGGGGAATCATTTGATTTAAGTTCAGTATGACATCAGTGAAAGTCCAAGTAGAAAAGAATGGAGCCCTTCGCCCCGTACAAGTGTAGGACAGTTACATCAGTATTTTAATCATATTGGTACAAATAATGCTAGAGCTTTGTGTGACTCAAAAGTACTGGCTCCTGCTAATTTACTAAATACTGTATCATTTGCTCCACATAAAAGTTTACTTTTAATTATTTTATTTGAAAAACAGGCTTAGATATTTTGAAATAATTTGTGTGATTTATCTATATCAATTGGTTGTAGTATTCCTGTGTATAACCACAAGTCAAATGATTATAACAACATGGTAACAATGTATATTTAAAAACAGTAATATAGCAATGATTTGTTAGCCAGGTTTATATTTGGTTGACAAGTGAGAAGGTAAAGATCTCATTGCCAGTGTCTACAGGTATTTTTTTGGTACAAGAGGTGGGTTCTTCATTAAAACACAAATCACTCCAGTTCAAATAAACTACTTCTGTTCATGTAATACCAATAGAAGTTTGATTAGTTTACACTATGAAAAAGCATTTGTGAGCCTGCAGTAGCTGTTGTGTGCTTATGCATTTCAGTACCATATTCTGTGAAGCTGGTAGTATACTCTGCATCTGATTAATTAGAATCTTTACTGTCCAGTTCCAGTGCAGTGGTGAACTTTGGAATAGACAGGAATGTGCATAGGCTCTGATACTGAGCTTTATGCTTGAACAAATCTGCTAATTTAGGCTGAAGTGTGCCTACTAAATTGTTTAATTTCCGTTTTTTTTCAAATTAGTATTATTTCAGCATTGTTTCTGCTGGCAAACCTCTGAGAGACTATTTAGAAGGTTGCCGAAGCACAAAGCAATGCATTAAAAGTCGCATGACGGCACTTGTGCTTACCTAAATGAAGAGTACAGAAAGGGAGATGAATGTTGTCAGCAGCCTTAGGGTCTCATTTGTCATTTTTCAGCGTGCTTCAGTAGCTGTTCCTGGAGATGAGTGAAAGCAGCAGTGGAACAACAGCTACTTGTATGATCTCTGCCTTGCTGATTTGTTTCATTTTGCTGTTTCGGAGCTAGTCAGAGGAATGGAGCAGCATGTGTAAGTGGCTGCAAGGCCAAGGAGTATTGCCCAGTTCATGTATGTTGAGCTTTATATGCTTCCAGTGATGCCCCCTGCTTTACGGTGCTGGATAATGCTGGAGTGCTGCTTCAGAATTTCCTTTCTGAGAAAAAATCAGGCACTTCTGAAGCAGTAGTTGAAGGTGGTCATGTTCTTCCTTTTCTGGAAATCCAAAAGATTGCTAATGTTTTAAAAAAATTAGTTACGGTATCGGTAGTATTAACTGCTGTGTTGAGCAAGCAACATTGTTTTTCACAGTAAAGCTACAAATATTTGACCACCTCTGGTCTGTTTTCTTTGCTGCGCTAAATTAAGCGGAGGGCACAACTTAACAGTTGTATTTCAAAATACATCCCCACCATTATTTTTTTTTTCCGAGCTGTGCTTTTATGCAACAATACATCCTTTACACTAGGCTGACACAACAGAACTGTTCCGATTAAATGGAACAAACCCAAACGAAATCAGAGCTAATAGGATCTGCTGCCTTGTGATCCTTCCTTTTGAAGCAGGCTGGCAGCTACATGTGTGGTTGTGGAGCCTAGCAGATACAGATTGTCATTAGTCAAAAGACAGGAAAACAAGGCCTGGGATTTCAAGCAGAGCAACTTCTAGCTGGGTTTGGAGGAAAGCTGCCAAAAGTGCTCGTGTGAGTTGTATTACTCACTGAGCTTCATTCACAGCAGTGAGGATGGAGCCTATCAGTTCCTTTCTCCAATGTTTGAAAACATAGTAACCTGTAAAACCAAAACTCCCAAGTTTCTGGTAACTATAAGAAGTGTGAAACTAGAGTGCTTAATAAATTCAGGAAAAATTTCCATCCTGTTCAGATAACAGCCAGACATTTTTGTTCTATTCCTGTGTTGCTGCCTGAGCTCTGCTGGCTGTACCCAGAGCCCCTGCCCGACTCTGCCCTGCAGAGCGTGCGGGCTGTTGCCGCTCTCATGCGGTTCGGAGCTTTGTTGGGTCAGTGGAATCTGTCAAGGTGCATATGTGTGTGTTATGCACAGAAACCACAAAGAGCAGGGGGGTAAATTTAAATGGAGTGTTGTTTTTTCACTGCTGGTTATTAGTTTCATGGAGAAAACTAGCTGGAGTACACAGACGAGAAGCCAACCTCGGACAAAGCTTCGGGAAAGTGGAGATTCTTTCATACTTCCCCGTATTCCACAGCTGAAGAGGCCAGGTGCAATCAGGCAGCAGGCAGGAGACAGCCTGTTACTCTTCACATAAGGTAATCAATACGAATTATCCAGATCAGAATCAAGGCAAGCTTTTTTAAAAGCCAGAGGTCAGTGTTTCTCTGATCTTTGACTGGGTCTAACTCACTGAGATAGCAGCTCTGCTGCGCTGGGAGCTGCCGGGTACCTTCACCGGGGGACCTGGCATGCAGGTTGTATTTTTCCAACTAGAATCTGCTATAAAATAAACAGTTGCATTCATCTTTGTTTTGAAAGTTCAAAAGTCCCAAACAGCTTCAAAACGGACAGGATTGACTGCTGGAATTTTCCATATTTAGTGCTGGACACGAGCCCAGAAAAGCCCTGCTGGAGGGAGGGACAGGCTCTCCTCGGAGCTGCAGAGACACACGCTCCTGCGTCAGCCAGGCGATGAAGCTGCTGGGAAAAATAACGTGCCTACAGTGCGAAGACTTCACAGGTGGCCAGGGCTGCTGCCGGGGTCGGTCCCTGCGCCTCCACAGTAACATCAGACGATGCTCAGGATGCTTTAGCATTTCCAGAAGGCACAAGCACAAAAATCCAGCAGGAGTTAGTGCTTCAGGAGCACCGCTTTGCCTCCACCCAGCTGAGAGCCCTGGGCCATCGAGCCAGGAGTTTAATGTGGAAAGAGGAATAATCATTGCAAAGCACCAGTTGTGCTGGTAGCACAGCAGATGGGCCAGAGCCAGCCCCTGTGGGCTCGGGGCTCAGGGGACAACGGCACTGTAGCTCTGACAAGGCTTTAATATAGCCAAAATTGTGTGTGTGTTATATATATTCTCCCCCTTTTATTTTTTCAATAAATGTTTCTCCCCTTCATTTCTCAAAAAAAACCTTTTCACTGCTGTCTTCCAAATAAAATCCATTTATGAGAGACCTCCCACACATGGAAGATTTCAATGTCTGGCAAATAAAAAAAAAAAAATAAAAAAAAGAAACAAAGATTTCTAAGCGCATGAGCTACACAACTGTTGCCAGAGCAGCAGCATCACCACACAGGCTATTTATACGTTAGCATAGAGACATATTTTTCTGCACTATCAGTCCCTTATTGCCTTTACTGCAGCAAAACTCTCACTGATGTCTATTAAAAAAAGAACAACAAAAGCCACAAAATTCCACCAACTGTAACCACCGGTAGTAAAAGTTACTTGTAGATGTCCCTGTGTACCAGTGCGCTTTCTGTCCACTTGGCCTTCTGGCTTATAGCCCCATCAGAAAACAGCTTTATCATATATGCAATAGTAGTAATATCAGCAATAGAGAGGTAAATAATAGCAGGAAATACCTGAGAAATGTGTTGGAGAACTAATGTACGCAACAGACCCAGCATGTGGCAGGTATTAAAGGCAACGCAGACTCAACATATTCACATAGCATCAGCACAAAGTAATTAGAAACAGAGGGGCCCATGGAAAAATAAATAATAATAGCTTCAATGTACCCAACAGGAGGAGATGAGCTTCAGTGGTGGGAGTGATCTGATTACACCAAATTTAGACAAAAATAAGGAACATTTGTTTCTTTTTAAAGTCAAGAACCAAAACAAAGGCTTCTTACTGGGCACTTACAAGGGATTGAATGCCTCCTCACCCTGCCTGTGCCGTGATGCCCTGCCAGGTTTCCACCTAGTCCCATCCCCGTGCCCTGAGCAACGCCCTTGCCCTGCCCTCGCAGGGGCACCCACACCAGTTTGAAAAGTTCTCAGACACGAGTGGTTTTCCTACTGATGCCCAGGTATGGTGACCAGCACCCCACAGCAGCAGGAAGGCAAGCAGCAACCTGGGCATCTATTGCCTTTGGAGATCTTTTCCACCTTCCCACTGTGGAATATATATGTAAAATACAGCCCCTGCTTCCCACTTAAGGCAAAAAAAATACTGTTTATTTTATATGGATATGCTTGCTACTGGAAGTAGAGCCTTTGTCCCATGAACTTAAATATCTGTGCCAGGTGACATGTCCTGGCATGAGCCCACTCCGTTGAGCAAGGGGCTGCGGTTCCCATTGCACGTTCACACTTTCTTCCTGCTGATGCCTGTCCCAAGGGCCACTCTCCAAGCCACCGATTTGTAGGCACAGGAGCCGTAACTCAACACGGTGCTGCCAAAGCCGGGAGAAGGAGAAGCAGGAGTAAGTCAGAGGCACCAGGCAAGGGCTGGCTGGGAAACCTCCGGCCAGCAGCGTGCTTCTGCCTGTGATGGCAGGGAGGGCACTGGGGCTGCCCCCGGCAGGGTGACTCCCACAGCCCCCTTATTACGCCAGCTTTTCTATTAAATTTAAGTTGCCCCAGTGCTTGCCTCCAGGCCTGCCAGAGCCCTCTGACTTGGCTGGCAGGTTACAGCTCTGTGCCAAGAGGTTTTCACTAGCAGCACTGCAGCAGCAAAGTGGTTGAGAGATGTGGAAGGGCACCAAAATTTGTGGTATTGGCTTAGAAGTCACAACATTGAATAAAAAATTAATTTTTACTCTTCTGCAATTTAAGGCAGTTATTCACCTAAACACCATCCCATTTCATCACCTAGCTCCAACCGGCACGTCCTGCTGCTAGCCTCCAGTTGCTGCCCAGCAGTCATGCAGATGCATGAATATCTAAATTCCCACGGCACGAACATTTTTGGCAGGGTGCTGGCATAAAACCACTGTTAGGCTTACCTTGGCGCCGCCGCCGCTGCTGTTTGAGCCCCATCTCATGCCAAAGCTGCTGCTTGAGGGAAATGCTGTTGCAGAGCACAAACCGTGGTGGGAGAGGTGAGCTGGGGACAACAGAGCCAAGAGGCTACAAGGTGCCCCAAATACCCCTCCAGCAGGAGCTGTGAAGCCCTCACCGAGGCAGTTGAGGGATGGGGGTGGATGTTTCCAAGGCAGGTGCTTCCCTGACCCTTCCCAGCCTGGAAACTGCCCTTAAGAAGCTTTTTGCACCTGAAGCCCTTTGCTCATCAAGGGCTAATAAACTCACAACGTACCAAAGAGCCACCAGCTGGGAAAGATTTTTCCACTGCTTTCCATCCATGTTAGTTTTAAAAGAACAATTAAGAGACAAATACCTTAAGATTCTACTAACAAATCTTTTTTCTTTAATTAAGAACTTTAACTTGGCAAAGGCAGTTCAAACAGCCCACCCCTGTGGGTGTTTGAAGCATTAAGCATAATATAAGTCTCACGTTTGTTACAACATTCTTGTTGTCAGGTTAGCATTTTGGCAGGGATATTAAATGAGGCAATGGGCATTTTTTTTCAGTAGCTCATTGCCCACACAGTGTCTTGATCACTGCACCAACACTCCCCGCATGCCAATGGGATGCTCTGAGCACAACCTCTGGGTGCCAAAGCCAACAACAGCATCAGCATCTTCTTAATCCCTGGCACATGGGGCAGGGGGAAGAAAGAGAGCACCAAATAATCAATACAGCAAGGTGCACTGACAGCAGAAGTGAAAGCAGAAAACTAAAATGCTTCAGTTTGGTGCAGAAGGGCAAGGTGCTTCTGGGTGCAGGCTCCAGCAGGGACCCCCCAGCCGTGCCCCGCTCCAGGGCCAGGACCGATAACCAGTTCCCAACTCAGTGACATTTTCCAGCAAAACTGCATTTGTCAGTATTCCTTCCAGCTCATTTGGAAAATATTTACACTGTTGGAAGATAACGGCCCTGAGATAGGGGTGGTGTTGCTGACACAGTGGGCTGGGAGCTGTAAAGCTTCCAAGCTTCTCCCCAGCAGCTGTTTCAGGGCTCTTTTTCCGGCCCCAGCCTGGGATGCTGAGCCCCCCCTGGGGGTAAAGACCCTCCCCATGGCACCCAGCTGCCATGGGGCACGGCATGGGGCTGGCAGAAATAATTGGCAGAGCCTGCCGAGGGTCAACAAGGGGTAGCTGAACTGGGGTGATTAGTCTTAAGCCCGAAGCAGGAGGGTCCTGCCATGACTTCTGGCTGTGCAGCACCCACCACACACTCCAGGGACCTGTGTTTTCCTCCTCGTGCAGGTTTTGGAGTAGATGGGTATATGCTGGAAGCAGGGACCAAGTCATCTTTTCTCTGGATAGCCTCAGGAACGCAGGACCGAGGATGCTGCTGTGGAACATCACAGGGAGCATTGGCCTTCTGGAGGTGAAGGGTGTGCTGCCACGGCTTCCGTGCTGCTGGGATGGATGGGTGTTTCCGTGAGAAGCCATACTGGAGCTGAAAAATACTAACAAAACCCAAACCCAGGAGCCCCCTTATTACGCCAGCTTTACTATTAAATTTAAGTTGCCCCAGTGCTTGCTTCCAGGCCTGCCAGAGCCCTCTGACTTGGCTGGCAGGTTACAGCTCTGTGCCAAGAGGTTTTCACTAGCAGCACTGCAGCAGCAAAGTGGTTGAGAGATGTAGAAGGGCACCAAAATTTGTGGTATTGGCTTAGAAGTCACAACATTGAATAAAAAATTATTTTTCACTCTTCTGCAGTTTAAGCAGTAGTATTTCCCAACTCTTCTTGGCGGGACAGTTAGAAATTAATTTGCTTTTAAGTTAAAGTTTCAGGAAATCTAGTGATGCCTAGGGCTGAAGTTTTAAGCTAAATACGTGGAAAAAAGGTGTAGTGGGTCTGACCAAAGGTCCTGGACCCCAGTGCCCTTCCTTCAGTGGGGGTCAGGAACAGGAGGCAGCACTAGCTGTACCCACCAGCCTGCAGCAGTCAGGGACTTTTGCAGCCAGGGCTGGTGTCTGTGTGCTCAATAACCCTCGCTAGATTCCTTTCCTACCATAAATGATGTCCAAGTATTTCTCCAAACACTAGTTATTGCCGGGCTTGCAGTTATACAAAAGCAGCGTACCTGTGAAGCCAGCAGAAGATGGAGCCAAATAAAGCAGGCGTGTTCTGAAGATGAGGTGGGTGCTGCTCTCCTAGGGGTGACCAGGGAGCAGGGTTATCTGCCGCAGTGCTGCTGGCTCTGCCTGCATCCTTCTGCTCCTCCTCCATAGGCAAAAGGACATCCATTCATTTAAGCAGAATTTAAACACGCACCACATTTCAGGCACAAAATGGGTCAGTTTGCCTACCTCCTGCAGCCCACTTGGCCCCTTGGAGGAAAAAGCCTTTAATTAATTTTTGCAGAGGATCAAGCCAAGCCCAAGTGCATGCTTAGAGCCCAGGGTTGGGCACAGGGAGTGAACATGACCGTGCCACAGCTATAAAAAACCCGTATATATATTTTATATAATTATTCTATATAATAGCTATTATTCATAATAATAATATATAACACATGGAATACATAGGTAATGTGTGTGTGTATATATATATACACATATATGCAGATTATATGTATATATTATAGTATTTTATATATATGTATAATTCCCAGGGAAAGTACCTCTCGGAGGACAGGGATGACGGAGGCAGGGTGCTGACAGCACTGTACCACATCCCAGCCTGCAGCGAGTGCTGAGCCACCGCACAGCTCCAGACACCATCAGGGTACCTCCATAACTACACGCTGCACCCCTACAAGTGTAACCGCATACTTGGTGGCAATCCTGAGCCCCACACCTTGGGTCTGGGACAAGCTGTATGGCGTTTGGAGGTTAGCAGAGAGAGGAAATCTGCTTTTTCTCAGTGACTTCTGACCATCAAACCCACCCTGGAAAGCTCAGGAGGGCTCTTTTCCTCTCCCTGCAAACACAATGAAGAGGCACAAAGTGAGCGATGTTTTTGCAGGTGCAGGGTTATCTGTTGGGAGAGCAAACTGCAGGGAAAGTGATATGAAGCTGCAACTCTTCTGTCCGTCTTTAGTGCTTCAAGCATGACTGATCACTCTGGACTTTTAACAATAAAATGAAAAGTGAGGGAGAAGATCCAGGTCTTGCAGCAAGGAGTGGTACGATGAACGCCAGGCAAATACCCACACACAGTGTCTGGGGAAAACTCTGAACTGACGCCTGCAGGGAGCACTTGGATTAAAACCAAGGCACATGGGCATGCAAGGGAAGAAGCTTTCGAGGCTGTGACAACCCACCCCGACCTAAGTAACCACTGAAGTCTCTTCTTGGGCCTTTAGCAATCAACTCTGAGAGTTTTAGATTATATTGCACCTCTTGCAGCGCCTGCGTGGTGCGGAGCCATGGCTGGGGTTGTGTACAGCTCATGAGGCAGGTGTCCTGCTGGGTTGCGTAAAGCAGGATTATTTTGGGTTCTGTAACACTGCCTTGCAAATAATTTGAAATTTGAGTTTAGTAATTAAAAGTTCTAAGGTGAATCCAGGATTATGGAAAAGGGCTACTTGCTCAGCTGGTGCACAATATTTCAGACATGCACAATATACTTTTTCAGCTGTGTGCATTATCTATAACCAATTTTACATTTCCCTGGGTATTTTTTTCAACTAACTTCCAGAATTAACATGCTGGTATGTGCATGCACATCCACTTGTACTTTCAGATTCCTCCTTTACTCCTATTTGTAAGGAAATGCATTGCTTTCACCATCTAGCATCGTTTACAATACCTTGAAGCCCAAATATTGAAACTAAAAAGCTTCAAGACCCTACTATTAATGAGATTACACTTTGATTCATTGCAGGTGCAAAAATGATGACCAAACAAAAACAACAGGCAAATGGGAAGCAGAACTAGGATGCAAGTTACCATCCACATCGTGGGATGTTGGTCTATTAACTGTGACAGCTCAGACTGACTCAGGCAGAACAACAATTACTTTATGCCAAGCCTTTAAAAACCAGAATCACGTGGAAGAGATGAGATATGGTAAAGCTAGATCCCAAGTGAAGCTGGAAACTCAGCCTAGATCCAAGCAAACTGCTTACTGAGAATAAAATAATGGGATGCTCCAACTTGCTTGCTGAAATAGCTGCCCAGAAGTATTGCATTTATGGGAAAGCATATGTTAGCACAGCCCAGGAGCAAATGATGGATCTCTAGGAGAAAGAGCTGGGGGGAATTGTTGACAGGCTGTTTTTTGGTTTATTAATGAAGATCAAACACTCCACGGATACTCCCCAGTTTTGGTGAAATGTTTACATAAGTTGGGAAGGTTTCCTCCTGTATCTATTTCCCTGGGCAGTTTATCTCACTGATTGAAAATTAATATTTTCCCTTAAATTTTAAGCAACCAGCAGATACAGGAGCCTTCCCAAGGCAGCTCCTGGGAACGAAGAGGAGGCAAGGGAAGAGCTGTGACCCAGAGAGGCTGGTCTGAGTCCAGCTGCATCCCAACAGTCCACTAGCCTCAAATACCCAGCCAAAATAACGCATGGGAGTTTTGTTGTCACGTTTGGCAGACTAATTAAATACCTTGGAACACCCCCACAGCCACAATCAGGTCACACCAGCTCTGTTTGCCACCTCGCCAGCAGAGACACCTCGCTTGCGTGCCATTCTATGCCGGCTGCTGCCTAAAAATGAGCACAGATGCCAAAAGATGCTTCATCGTCTACTGATAGGCAGCTCTTGCATCCCTGCCATCTGTTCCCTACCGCAGCCCAGGGACCAACACAACGCTGTGGTGCCACGCTACGGTGGCAGCAAGCACCCCTTACTGAGGTGGGCAGCAGCCTCAAGGGCAGCACCCGTTTGCTTTGCAGAGATACCCAAGGACAGGGTCTCGTGTCCTCAGCCCGGTCCTTCTGACACCGTGCAGAGGCTTCCTCGCACAGCTCCACGGTCGCTCCAGCAAACACCATGACGTCCAGCTCCATGCCTGGAGCTTTCCAGCTGCCTGGTGTCATGGAAGATGCACCAAGAAACCCCCTCGGCTTTCTGTTGGGAAATAGTTAAACACCAGCTTTTGTTTACAACAGGGATATTTAAACAACATAATTAACATAAGCTGCTTAACCCTTTCCCTGAATGAGCTCCCCAAGCCTGGTTGGGGCCCGTCACAGGAAGGTGGAGGTGGCCTGGAGAGGCCGATGTGGTACCCACACGTACCCCTGGCTACAGCAGCACTCTGTATACACCAGTGTCATTGCTACAGCCAGACTATACTAAACCAGTTTCTCTAAGCTACGTGCTCACCACTGAGAGATGATTATGCCTCTCTCCTTTAATCCCGAATCCAAGGGACCAGGACAAATGAAAGATGGTTGATCACTCAGCAGACAAAATTCCCTAATGACCGTTTCACCCCTGTGACTGCCTCCAAGGTCTCTGCCAGCACAATTTAGGTGGATGCATAAACAAAATGTACAAACAAAAATGCACCCCGATTCAAGAAGCGTTGCCCTGATGAGGGAATATTTGCTGTAATTTGTTTTGCAGGCACTTAGCAAAAGCAGAATAGGAAGAAATGGGGAAAGTGCCCAGCAAAGTAATATGAAAATGGAGCCTCTGGCAGCCTCTGAGCTGCACAATTTTAATACAGTTAGAGCAAGGAGTGGATGATGGACCTTGGACCTGAAGTAGCCAAACTCTAGTTGGTTTTATGGTTGTTTTTTTTTACACTGTGGAAGAAGTACTGATGTGTCTGCACTTCTTAGCTCTTCTTCCAGCCAGGGAGTGCAATGAAAAAACAAAACGCAGAGATGAACACCCTCTTTGCCAGCAGTCACTGGCCACAAACGATGCCGGGTGCCATAAGGGAGCTTTCCCGTGGTCCCCTGCGTGTGGCCTGGCCCCAGTGCTGTGCATCCCCAGGGAACACACCCCAGGGCTGAGGCTCACCCTGCACCACCAGTCCCGGCAGTGGGAATGCTCACACTGGTCCGGAGCCAGCCACCTCTCCATGCCCAGCTCGCGCACATGTATCTGAGCCCATCGAGTTCAGGCATCCCCCTGGGCACGAGGGCTTGCCTGCAGGTGCAATTACTCCTTAATAGCCATTCTGATCAGAAACCTTCATCAAAAAATGGCTTGTTCCCAAACAGCTTAATCTGTGTGGGATCTATTTGGACAGATGGCTCTCGGACAGGCTGTGCAGACAGGAGCTGACCTACTGTGCCCAGCTTCCCCGCCGGTGCTGCTGCAGCTCATCTCCTTGTAGCTGCAGTGTCCCGGAGAGTCCGTGTCTAGGGCTTAGCCAGCTCAATTGACAACAGCCACATGCACCACCGGTGAGGGCAGCTTTGCCCCATCATATCCCCAGAGAAGGAAGGGTCCGAGTGGGACCACCCTGCTCGGCTGACTGCAAGACAGGAGCTCACCAGAGACACCTCCAGCACATCAACCACCACCCAAACCTACGGTGGAGTGCCTGAACTGCAGTGAGCGCTGGAATGCTTTGGAGTGAAAGGAATGACAACCCCACCCAAGAAATACAAAACTTGCTGTAGCCTGAACACACCACACCATGCCAGAGGAAGGAGAGCATCTACAGCGCAGCCTCCACCACCTCCATCCCTGTCTGAGCTGTGTCAGTGGTTAGAGCTGCAGGTCTGAGCACAATCTGTTCCACAAGTGACTGGAAAATACATTACAGCTGCGATGAAAATGGATTTTTCTTTTCTTCTTCACCTACTGTGAAATACGAATTGGGAATTCGTTAGCTATGAGCTGCTGCAAAATAACGTTGCTCTTAAAATATTCAGTAGTCTCCTGGCTCCAAAGGACCTTGGTTAACTAGACAGAGCAGAGGGGCTTTTCATTTTTAAAATGTCTTGGAAAGGATCATTAGGAATTACTTACAGTTTCTTTCAGAGGCTTTTTAATTTCCATTTGCAGACTCTCAGCAGAGATGTGGAGAGTGAATCTGCAGCGGCGTTGAGTCATGAAGGAGGGAGTACCGCACGCTCTGCTGCTCACGGGGGCAGGAGTGGGGAGGCAGAAGGAAAAGCATTGGGGAAAGCCAGTTGCGGCTGTGCTTTAGCAACATCTCAGCACCCTCCTGTGGGATGCTCAGCAGCTTTAGACCTGCTCAGGTTCTTGCAGGTCCACCCAAGGGTCAGTAGACCAAAGACTGTGTGAGGACAGGCACGGGCAGCCTGGATGTTGTCGGAGATGTGGGGCCGCTGCCCCAGGTGGGGACGGGTGTGTGGCCCTGCGTGGGCTGTGCTCCATCACTGCAACATCTGAGCAAGGTTTTGGAGGTACAGGGACCACCAAGATCCGCCAACAATAGGCACAGGCAGTAGGGGTGCGAGGGATGAGAGTCTGGGACTTTAAAGCCTTCTCAGTAGTAGAAGAGGTTGGTCTCCACGGCCTCGGCAATACTTGATATTGCTGCCAAGAAATCACTCATCATGCTCAAGTCTGTTTTTCAAGCAAATGATTAACAGTCCTGCTACTCCAAGGTCTACTCAAGGCCGGTGTAAGCCACCAAGCGTAGGTGGCTATACATCTATCTGCTTTACACAAAGCTGGGGCACAGTCTGGCTCCATGGCCAGGTCCCAGCTATGTTTTGGTTCCAAACAACCCAAAACTCCCAGGAGAACCAGGTCGATGGCTTAGACGCAGGCCCCTCACAATCACCGTGTTAAAGAGCTGCTGGGGTTGTTATCAAGTGAACCCAGTGGACCTGATGGGCATGCTTCCAACATCATCACAGAGTTGTAGTTAAACAGCTGCATGATGAACTGGACCATGCCAGAGTAACTCAACACCACCAGAGCTGGAGCAGCCTTTGAAGTCAGCACTTGCCACCTCCATCCACCACCCGCACAATTAAACCTTTTTTTTACAAAACAGCAGATGCCAACACAAACAGAACAAGCATCACTGCCCATCACTGGACAAAGCCACGATGAAGGTGACCCCAAGCCCTTGCGGGGAGCAGGGATGGGGGCGTGCCGGGACACGCGGGGTCTCAGAGGCAGGAGGACCGTGCTTGGGAATGGCAGCGTCATGCTCTGCAAATGAAGGGACGCGGAGGTCCCCCGGCATGCAGCAAGCAGGGCAGGGTACTCCCCCCTGCCCCAGCCTGCCCACCTCCCACCACACATCCCCTAAGGGCTTTTGGACCTGTTTGCCAGCGTTGTTCTGAATTTGATGTGACAGCAGAGCTCCCAGAGTGTTCCATGTGCTCAGATTTCAAGAAATTGGTGATTAAAGCAGGAACGAAAATGGGGAGAGGCAAAAGCACCTCCTGCCCACCCCAGCCCGATGGCACCACGGGACACAATGGGAGCACTGGGGACCAATGGACACCCCTGGGGACCTGGGGAGGGAGAGGTGGCAGGGCAGGGCAGGGGACCAGGCACACCAGAAGCTCTCAGCTTAGCTGCTCGGGGAACAATTCGGTTTTGAGGGCTTTGAACAAAAACTCAGAGGAGTAACATGATGATTTCACAAGTACCTAAAAGAGGAGCTGTAATATCCTTCTTCTGGCTGCAGCTGAATAGATTTCCCTGAAGTTTGAGAGGCCAAACAGCTCCAGAAGTCCAACACCTCTCAACAGGCAAGAAGCGGCCGGCTGAGAATTAGGAAAAAGAAACATGTGAGGTCTTCTTCAAAGCCAGAAATATCTTCAGAGTTGTAAAGACAGATCTCTTTGAGCTAAAGAGTCACTCCCACCTCTGCTGTGACTTACCTGACCTTTTTGTTTGGCAAAACTCTGCCGCCTGGAGAGCTGATAAAATTCACATGACAAGACATGCCTGGTTAAAAAAAACTTGCTTACAGGTTTTTGGTAGAAACAATATGCTTCCCCCACAAAAAGTTTGAAACAAATCAGTTAAAAAGAAGTTTCAAATCAATTCGAAAGCAATTTGTGATTTGGTGGTTAAGTTTTTTCAGCTCATTCCAACTGGAAAATACCAAAAGAAGATGGTAACTCGTATAATTCTGGATGCGTATTTCTGCTGGCACGGTACCTTCATGTCAGTCTTTTGGAAATGGTGAATAAATTCCTGCCTGGAGAACTTGCAGTGAGGAAAGGGGGAGCCTAAAGGGAAAACTGACAGCAGAAAACAATAAAAACAATATTTTTTTTTTTGGGGGGTGGGTAGGGGGGGAACTGACATTTTCCTGTGAAAATGTGAAGTGAAAAATGTCTTTTTCAGTGGGAAAGCAACTCAAGGCAGTCAGTCCCTGCCAAGAAGCCATCCCACCTGCCCTGGAGCGGGGCTGCGGGCTTTGCAGCAGGTGGAGGTGAGCTGCACACTGTGATGCTCAGCCAGCCCAGCTCTGCTGCCTCCCCCTCCCTTCCCTCCTGCTGCCTCCCCCTCCCTTCCCTCCAGAGAGGCTTTCTTTGCCCACCCCCCCCACCCCCTTTTTCTTCTTCTTTGCATTTGCCTGGGGCTCACCTCCCAGGAGGACTTACATTTTACACCAGCATGCTGGTAGCTATTGAAGTCCCACCAAGCTCTCCCCTGCCAGCATCCGTCAGGTCTCCATCAGGACCATCCTTGCGCACCCTGCAGTGCTCCTGCATGCCTTGGAGCTCTCTGAAGCCCCAGCACTAACACCCTGCTCTGCACCCAACTTTCCTGCATTTCCCCGCTGCCCTTTGCCACCACTGTTTGATTCAGTTTTCCCAGCGGTTTCACTCAGATGCGAAATGCTTAATTTCCCACCCTGCCTGTGCACCCACCCCCCTGCTGCCAGGCACCAGGGACCACCACCACCAACGCTGAGCTTCACCTCCCCTTTGGGCATCCTCCCTCCAGGTATCACGCATGTCTAGTAATGAAGAACTGGCATATTTTCAGTGAAAACCATCTCCCTCATATATATTCATAGCCACCAACCATGGCAGATGCTGCATCTCTCAAATGTGTATTCAGCGAAGGGAAAGTCTCAGCAGCAGCTTTGACTCTCCAGATGCCAGCGCAGAGGTGCCTCCTCCTGCTTTCTGGCCCCAGCGAAGAGGAATGATTGATTTTACAGTATCACAGCCAGATCTGCAGTCACAGATGACAGCCCTGGGGAAGGTTTTACTGCTGGCTCCTTGTGAGCTTTGAAAGATCCACAGTAATTATTTTTCCTTAAGAAAATAGATGAATTAATCCTTCTGCTAGGGTTGCGGTTAGTTTTGCTAAAACTGGTGTTTTCAAATGATTTCAGAAAGCAAATAAGACTGCCTGGCACAATTTTTCAAAATGATTCCCAGTCGTGTATTTCAAACACTCCATCAGATTTTCAGAAGAAAATAGATCAGATTTCTGAAGTGCTCTGTGGGTGCTGCTGGCTGCTAGAGAAAACGGGGATGTTGTCTTGGTGCCTCAAAGGAGAGCAGCAGATTTTGCACAGACCTAAGATATCGGAGATGGATGCCAAATACGTGCTCTCCCTGAGTTTTAGCTACATTTTCTTTTCTGCAATGATTCATTTATAGCTCCAAATATGAAATATGGATAAACCCAAGAAAGAGAACAGGGAGAATCCAGCAACGGATGAGGAGTCATGACACGGGTTCTGTGCACGGCTGTGCTCCTGATGCCAGCAAACCAAACCGCTCTGCTCCAAGCCTCAGGAAAACGTGTGAAAACGCTAGGTTTTGCAACATGCAAATCGCATGACACAACTAAGAAGGTTTGGCAAAGGGATTTGATGAGGGAGCTAAGGAAAAGCCTTACCTTTTCAGATGGAAATGCCTTCTGTGAAAGGCAAAAGGCACTGTAGAATGAGATCTCACAAAAATCACTCCAGTTTCCTACAATTTAGTGCCAATTAGTTTCATCAGTAACAGTTAAGCAGAAATGCAACCTGAAAGACCTCTAACCTTTCAATGTCAGACTTGGACATCAGCAATGCAGACGGCTCTTCTCTGCCACTGCTCTGCAGATCATCAACCAGGCTCACCACCTTGCTGTGGCTAGACATATATAACCCCACGTTTAGAAAGCAGTTTATTTATCAAGCGTCTCTGTTTGACTTTACAAGCACTTACATTTGGCAGGGGAAATCATGGTCAAGTTAAACTCAGCAGAGGCTTGCTCAGCAGCTCCACGGGGCAGCGTTTCACCTGCTGAGCAGAGATAAACTGTTACAGGTCATCAGGATCCTGATCAGGTCTTCATTTATGGATTTAATGATTTCATTGCTTGAAATAAGGGAGTACAACTTTACGAAGAGATTGGAAAAGTTTGACTTACTTAGCTCAAAAAATAGCAGGTTGAGAGAGAATACAACTGCCGTTTATAAGTATATAAGGAATAACAGCAGGAAAAGAAAATAATTAAGCTAACAACACAAGAACTAGTGGGAATGAGCTGCCCATAAATTATTCAGGATGGAAATGAGAAGAAGTTTCAGACCATTAAAGGGAATCTTCATAAAACCATCAATTCATGTCTCCAACTAGTCCAATTATCATGGGGTGGGGGTTGTTACATCTTCAAGCCATGACCTGAATTCCTCCTCCCAAGCTGCTGAGCACCGGGGGAGGACATACCCTGGAGACACCCCGGTCCTGTCTCAGCCTCCTCTGCATTAGCAAACTCTGGATGCAGCGCGGGGAACCCTCCCTGGATTGCTTTTTCTAGGTTAGCCAGCCAAAGTCTGTTTGTCCATACATAGCAGCTGGCAAATATTTATATGTATTTTGTAACATATGTATGTCCTGGAATTTTTTTATTTCCCTTCTCCATCCCAATTTTACCGTCCCTTGAGCTGACCTTGGGTTTTACCATCAAGGGTCCAGGCTGGCAGTGGAAATGAGTTCGTACCTCTACTTTTTGTATGTAAACCAGGGTTTCAACTTTTGGCTCAGGCTTTTATGTAATTTATCCTCTACTCTGGCAAGCGGAGCTCCTCAACACAGTAATGCAGCTATTTAAGACAAAACGAGCTGTCACCCAGCACGAAGACAACTTGGACACCTCTGATGTTTCTTGAGCAGGTCCCTGTTTTGGTGAGGGCTCAGTCCACCAGGAGTCAAAGCATGAATGTGCCCAAGTTCCCAGCATCCCACTTTGTGACCCGGGGGTGGCCAGCCCCCCAGCACTGCAGGGAATGCCTCAGGCAGGATCAGACCCCAGCACCATCTGGCAGTGAGCGGCAGCAGTAGCAGGGTAAAAGCCTCTTTAAACAAGGCAGCAAATACACGACCATGGCTCAGCCCACAAATACACATATTACAGACTAAGGAACAGTCTTAGGAAGAAATGGACACCATTCTTGGCTCCTCTTAGTTTATGATTTCTTTATTACTGCCATTAAGCATACTCAGGCATTTTCAGGGATGGTCTGAGAGCAAATTATGGGAAGGTCAGAGTAAAAATAGGTCCGTTAAATAAACTATTATTTTCTTAAACTTCCTTATGAAAAGAAATGTCTCTGAAAATTTAATAAGACAGCACTGCGGCCCTTGTCTAAACCCAAGGTCAGGGCACAAGAAAGACTGGTGTGGTTAACTGCAGTCTGAGTCTAATTTAAATGCCAAAAATGGAAGAAAGTGCTTGGGGAATGAAGGGTTCATTAGTATTATTTCACTCTCGCCATCCTGAAAGCAGGCAATGCTGATGACCTGTGATCTTCTGACCAGAAAACATTCCTAGAAAGGAAAAACTAAACATAATTGGCAGGCAGAGGGTGGTTTTAAGTAACGTCCCTTCTGCGATAGCACTGTGGCCACGACATTGTCCACTCCCAGTGGCAGCAGGCTTGAAGGCAGCCCCCTCGCTCCCAGGGATCTGGATCCTACCAGAGGCATTAATAGATACATCTCCCTTTGCTCCTCAGAAATACATCGTCTGAGGGACAACTCCCAGCAACCTGCAATATATTCCCAAGCTGGTTGATTGCAATTCCTGGAATTTGCAAAGCATCTTTAATTGTAGCACTCATCAAGGCAGTTTTTAGATTCTCACAAAGCCTTCCTCAGAAGGCTGCTACACCCGGAGAGAGAGAAGCAGGCAGAGATTAACTGATTGGCACAGGGTATGTCACCGCTCAGCAGAAGGAGCCCTGCCTTGCCTCAAATCAATTGCATTGCTATTTTACAGCAAAACCCTGCAAAACCACGCCAGGCAGGCCTGGAAGTCTGTGCCCCGGCAAAGTGCCGGGCTCTGGGCTTTGCTGTGCTGCTGGCTCGTGGGTACCGCCATCACTGCCTGCAGCTCCCACCCATCGCCCTGCTTCACAGCGGGTCATTGCAAAAGGCAGGGGTGCAAGGATGGGAAAACTCAGCTGGAAAGGTTTGAAGCTTGTTGTGCCTCTTTCCAAGGTGGTTTGCTTCTAACAAGTCCTAACAATGAGCTCCTGGATTGGTCCTATTGAGTAATGGTGACCCTTGGGGTGTCCCTAAGGACCTGGGAGTCCTTCTGCGCATACACTCCCCTCCTTGCCACCACCAGGAGCTCCCCTCTAAAACCAGATCCCCCCATATAAGCCCCCCAGCTTCTCCATGCAGAACTCATGACATGACCAGAGTTTTCCACAGCCATCCCAAATCTTTTCTCTTTTAGCCACCCCAAACCCAGAAGGGTAAGGGCTTCAGGGCACACTCCCACTTCCACATGTCACTCAGCAGATGAAGCGCCTGTGTTTCACCATCAACTTTGCTGATGGCAAATCCCTTCTGGCACACTCAGATCATCCTTTAAAGAGCTGCTACGGATCAGCCCCTGTCTGGGGTCAGCTGGTGCCAGTTAAGCATGAGCTTGGCAGAGTCGCCTTCACCCACCCCCATGGAGGACCTGGTGCAGAAATGCCAGGTTTGCTTAGCTCAACATATCCCTTACCAACAAGGACGCTCCTCACAGTGCTTTTTTAAACAAGAAACATCTCTGTGCAAGCCAGGCACTGTGTCTGGGAGAGGCGATCCCAGCCCGGAGATAACATGGATACAGCCGCCTCTGTTCCCTGGGAAATCTGCTGACAGGAGAGAGGGTCTCACATGGGGGAGCTGCTGTTTGTGGCCATTCAAACCAATGTTGCTGATTATTTGATACGAGGCAGCGTGGGCCAGGCTTGCTTTCCCAGTGTGCAGGACAAGCGAGGTTGTGAGGAGTCAGTGTTCTGTACTGCTCCACGCAGGGTTTATCTAAGGAAAAGGCACCAAGGACGAGCTGCAGACACACAGTGGGTGGTGGGAGGAGAAAAGCCAAGCACAATGATATCATAAAATGCTCCCTGAGTCATTAGCTACAACTCATATCTTCACTGGGGCTAGAGAGACAAGGGTTTGCAAATAGATGCCGTGGATAAATGCCAGGAGAAAGAGTTTCAATTTTACTGACGAGGCTATTGCTGATTAACTACTTTGCAGCTTGGCCTGTACCAAGGGCTATATCTGGACACAAAAATCCTTAAATTGTTTCTACTTCAAGTGTGGGCAGCCAGGGAACCATAAACTGCACAGCAGACACCTCATCCCCTTCCGAGTCCATAGTGCCCAGATGCTGGCCCGCATCCCTCAGGGTTGCGATTGGATGGTTAGAAACATGCACAGTGGAGCAGGTAAAGGCATATATTACATGTCAACAGGAGCCAATTAGTGCCATAAATACATCCTCCTTCTGAAGATATCTGAACTGGTTAGTGATTTTTCATAGCTAAAAGGTTTTGACAGGTTTTTTCAAGATAATGAAAAACTGTTTAACTAAGGAGTAAACAGGTTTGTGTAGATCTAAGGACAGAAGAGCGAGAAAACACCTACAAGATGAGCTCCTCTGCAAACGCAAACCCTGAAAGTTCCAGAACCCATCAAGTAATGAACAATAAAGGAGTAAATAATAAAAGTAATAATCCATAGGGCAAAATGCTGCACTTCCTCTCCAAAATGACCCCAGCGCCCAGCTTGCTGTGCTACCGTACCTGAGCACACGTCCTGCTAACGCACACATTCCCTCCCTCTTAGGTATCACACACCGTGACTTTCCAAATCATTTTCCCTGAGCATTGCTTGGCAACTCATTTCTGATTATCAATAACTCCAAGCAGTTCATCCTAATGACCATGCTGAGCTTTGTTTTTTCCTTTTTTCTTTTTTTTTTCTTTTTTTTTTTTTTTTTTTTCCCAGCACTTCCCATGCTGCTGCTTCTAGTGAGAAACAGCAAGTGGCAGCAATTGGAAAGCTCTGGACAGAGACCATGGTCTCTGCAGGCCAACCTGTTCCCCGCTCTCCTTGACCGCCAGGATGCTCCTGGGCAGCCAGCACAGCTCCCCTGGCCCAAAGCACCCAAAAGTCTTCACACTCCTTTAAGGCTCCATCATGACCCATCCAAACCTTTTTATAATTTTGAAAAACCATTTGAGCACCAAAGGCCGAAATGCCTTGTTCCCTTGCTGGGGCAATCACTGGCTGCAAAATGAGATTGCTCTGTCCCCGTCCCCAGCCAGCCCCAGGTGGTGGCAGAGCAGCCCTGAGTGCGTGCAGCAGGTCTTCACCTCCAAGGAAGGTCTGCAGTATAGACCGCCACATGGGCTTCTACAGTTTTCCACGCTACAGCAGGCATTAATTAACGTGCACATGCAAATTATGCTGGAGAATTGTATGAGAAGAGACTGTCATCCAAAACAGAAGGAAAAGTGGGAGATGTCTCTAATTACATGCATTTATTCCTTCAAAGTGTGCTTCTGGTCAGATCATTAACTGCAAAGAGCCACTCAGACTGCAATCCAGTATGCAGAGGTTTCAAATGTCTCATGTCTTCTTGTGCCAGAGGAATATTTCAGCCCCTGCATCAATCTCTCTTTCACCTTCCTCATCACCACCACAATGACAAGTGCCTTTTCATGGTTTGTAGCATCTTGCCGGTCTCCTCAGGCAGAAAATTTCCCTTTCTGAGTCACCGTAGAACACCACAGGCTGCAGAGCAGCCAAAGCCTCCCCCTGCTTTCCAACTTGCTGTACGGTGTAAGAAAACCTTTGTCCCAGCCAGTGGACAGAGCTGCAGTCCCCTAAACAGCATAAACATCAAGAGATATCTGCTATACCCTGCGCTTTGCAAGCTGCAGGTGAATTTATCTCTATGCTGCTGGTCAAAAGTGTGGTACCTGCATGGGCAAAGGCAGATCATGAGTGCTGTGGCCTCAGCTGCTGAGTTAAGGAGCAACGTGCATCTGATTTAGGTGGCCTGCAGGGAAATATGTGTGGAGGACACAGTCATAGCTCCAGACAGACCAAACATTGAATCTCAGGATGGAACTAGGGTCTTCTGAAACATGAAGACACGCTGAAACAGGTCGTCTGCATCCTGAAACTCAGCTACTCTGAAGCTTAGAGTCTGCACACAAATGTGTTGCTAAAATTTTATTTTACTGGGACAAACAGCTAAAACCCAACAAACCCTACTTATTTTTGAATGACCCAACCTGAAACCCTCTGAGATGCAGCAGATGAAACCTGACTTTCCTGAGCAGGAAGGCTGTGGCATCAAGGAAGCAAGGGCTACCCCAGCACTGCCATCCCGTCCAGGTTGTGTGATCCTGCTCCTGGCTGGGCAGTCTCAGCATCACATGGGAGCTTATGCCAGGCTACGCAATAATTGCTTGTTTAATGCAAAACCAGTGGCATATGGCTGATAAAATAACACTGGGAGCTTCCACACCACCCAGCACAGCATGACTTGAGTGATTAAAGCTGGAGATTTCCTACCTGTGTGTGATCTGGCTCCACCGTGGCGCTAAAATCAGCATATAACAGGAAAGGGCGGGTGGGGGGATGGCAGCAGGGCAGCATCACCTGAGCGCTGCAGCTGGTGGTGCTCCTCTGCCCAGCCTTGACCTGCACCGCTGTTCAGCGGGGAGCGAGCCCGAGGCAGGATCTGTGCACTAGTGGTATGGGTTGGGGCAAATGACTTGGGTTTCTTGTTTCTACCAGCCTGTAACACCAGCTTCTCATCTGTACCACAGAGCTGTTTTGAAGGTGAAGGTAAAGAAAAATATAAGGAGGAGTTTGGTATCCACCTCCCACTGATACTCAAGTACAGCTGGCATCTGGAGATAGCAGAACTGAGGAAAATAACAGAAATAGAGCCATTATCCCTTTCTCCTTTAAACAGCATCTTCCTTTGTCTTTTTTTTTTTCTGTTTTATTTTTGCACGTGGAATCTGAAGAAGACTGAGAGCATTAACGCCCTGTATGTGCTCGCTGAACTGTGTGCATGTACCTTGCAGCAGTGACCGCACCGTCCCGGCTGGCAGCGAGCAGCAGGTCACAGCCTATTCCAGGCTACAAACACCAGCCCCTAGAGAAGGGGGCCAAAATATGGGTAGAAAGTTGCAGCCATTTGGTGAGTAGCTGCGGTCTGTGGTTATTTCAGCTAATGAAACTGTAATGTTCTCAATGACTGGTCCAAAAATAGGTTATGATTTTGGAGACAGGCAAAAAGCATTCATCCTGCTTCTGGGGTCGTTCCCTGCCCCGCAGCTTTGCTCTGCTTTCTAAAATACCAAGCTTTGCTGGCAATGCATGGCTGCAAATGCTGAGCTCAAAGGTAATTAGAGCAGGAGATAAATATGTCTGGTGGCCATCGGTCCCCCACCATCAGGGGCATCCTGGGACAACACATCTTTTAGTGTAAAAATATTACTGCAATCTGTCCGATCTGCAGCTTAATGTAATAACGTCTCTCTCAAGCGGAGCACTGGCAGATGTACAGCAGCTAAATGGATTTTGCAGGCTGAACCAGCCACCCGAACAGCAAAAGGGAAAAGCAAAGTTTCCCCCGGTGGCACAGGACTGGCGGGGAAGCCAGCAGAGCCCAGCCTGGGAGGCTGGAGGTGCACAGGGAGCAATGGTGATCCCTGCTCCCTCCATCCCACACCCTGGGGTGGGGGTCCCTGGCCCCTCTGCAGCACAGCAAGCCAGCAGCTGCCCCCCTCGGTCAGCCCAGGCTCAGCTGCTGGGTGCAGACAAAATATAACGCAAATGCTTTGCCCTGGTGAACTTACATTAAATTTCTGCAAACAGTAATCTCCAGCAGGATGAAGAGCATGACACAGACCCTGAGCACACAGCATATTGCAGCATCACAGCATTTCCTACGCGTGGAGAGCGCAGACGCAGACCCTGCACCCCAGCTGCCCTTCGACCCCGCGCTGTGCAAGACCCGGATCTGCCTTTCACCCTTCTCATTGCCTCAGCCTTGAAAATGGCTCATCCAGTTTAAAGCCAGAGAATTGCTAAAAGCTTTAAGGCAAGCAGTGAGTATCTTGGAGAGACTCTGAAAATATTAATGCTATTCCATTATCCAACAATGTTAAATTCATTAGCTAATTAAATCATACTACAGAGTAATAACAGATTTTAAAGGCAGTGTCTGGATTCTCAAGTCAATACAACCTTCCCAGTCTCAAAACAAAACCTTTCTACAATAGATACTGGCATCAGACAGAATTTAAGACTATTCAAACTGCTGTTAAGAGCCTCCCATATTACCTCCCCCCCTTGCAAACACTATCCAGCTTTTGCATTTTAATTGGGGTCCATCAGCGCACAAGACTGATTTGTTTCCCTTCTGATCTTCAAAGCAGGCATGCATGGTTCAGGCACGAAATTGAAAAGGAAACCTGAGCACTGCCAGTATTTTGAGAGACACTGAAACAAGCAAGATTGTGGGAGAGGAAAAAGTGTTACATCCCATGCAAAGAAACTAAGCAAGAGCAGGAGCAGCAGATGCTCCCTGACAGTGGGTACAGAATAGTGACATGCAAAACTATGTTTGGAGCCAGAGTAGGGCAGTGAGTAGAGAAAACACACTTCTGACTGTAAAAGGAAACTCCCACCCCCTTTTTTCCTCTTACTCTAATAAAATTGTTTCCTCTGAGAGCTGCAGAAGTTGCAAGCACAGCCACCTTTCAGTGTCAGCTCCTCATCTACGCAAGCATGGAGGTGCTACTTGCCGGTTAGTTTTCCAGATTCCTTTGTGGGTCATATTAAAGATTTCCTTTTGTTTTTTTGGGGTTTTGGTTTTTTTTTTGTTTGTTTGTTTGTTTTTTTTACACTAGCAGCAGAGCTGCTAATTACCTGCTGAAATTTATAGTGAGGATCCAATATCTGCTGTGCAGCTACCTCAGTGCTCATCAGCTTCCCAGGGTGACTGCGGTAGGGGTAGAGCAGAAGCAGGGATACAGAGAGAATGGTGGAAATATCCAGCAACTTTTGGAAATACTAATGGGTTGGGAGTGTCTTGGAAATTGGAAAATTTGACCACGGTTAATTAAATAATATCTGCCTGAGCAGAAACATGACTGTTCCACTGCATCCCTCCACAACTCAAGAAGAAACCGTGCAGGTGAGTACGTATGGTGATGCTTCCTATGGGTCCTCCTCAGGGGACCCAGGGCTTCAGGGTGGTCTTTCAAGGCCAAAGGAAGCCTTTTCCTATGCACAGATTAGCTGAAGGTTTTAAACACACTATTCAGTTGGCTTCAGTCGTTGTTGCTGAGCTCTTACATGTTGTTTATGCTTTGCCCACTAAGTGGAGCTGGGGACTCTCCCATCCATCCCCTCCCGGGATGGTACCAACACATTTATTTTCCTCCATGGACAAGTGGCAGGTCACCTGCTGCCAGCGTGGCTGCAGCTCACACAGACCCGCAGGCAGGCAAGGACGATGGTACTTCGCTTGCTTTCCATCATATAAGTTTGAGATCTTTCTCCTTTTCCTGCGAGGAGGACGTGGTTTTGAACCCAACCAACGTAGCCCTGTCCAAGCAGGACGGTGAGGAATGAGCGAAGGAGGGTGAGGAGCGCCAGAGGTTCCTGCTTCAACACTCTCCTGCTTCAGCTTTTTTCACAAATTCCATTAATCAACCTTTCCAATACCTACATACACTGAAAGACGCATCTATTAACACAGAGTCTTTTCAGGCACCTCTTTGTAACTTGGTCCTCTGCCGTGTTTTTAAAATCTGTTTTATATAAACCACCTAAAAATACCTATAGCATGATATGGCAGGTCAGCTACAAAAGCATTGCTATCGTCTGCCACCAGGATCGATTCAACCATTAAGGCAGCCTGTTTGCTTTGCTAGAGACCATCCAACACCTGCACGAGTTTATACCTTCCCAGTGAGACTCCCCCAGGAATTTGGGAAAGCAGCTGATGATGAACTCATCCACACACCACCACCTTTCCTGCTGCCAAGGATCATATCAGAAATAACCTCAGAGGAGAACAGAGCATGTCTCCAGAGAAAATAGAGGACATGGAAACAAACCAGGATAAAATTACAGCTTTACAGAATTCATTGCTTTACCCTGCAATGGAAAGATAATTAGGAAATTGTTTTTGTACTAATGATTCATATCTAGCGGGGCAGGAGCTATGTCAGGAACATGACTTTAGTTTATCCTAACGTTGATGTACCAAAAAATGGTTTGCAATATTTTTATGCCCAGGAATCAGATGTACTGCCCTTCCTCACCCTGCCCCTTCTCCCCAAATCACTCAGACAGGAGCATTTGGAGATTACCTCCACAACCTGAACAACAGCTAATTATTCTTAATGTTGTTTGCAATGATGCAGATTCAAATTGAAATAGTTGGGTTAGTAGGATTATTTTCCATGAACCTGATTATGATTTTTGAGACTCAGTTTGTTACATAAACTTCTGATTGGTAAAGCTGGAAAAAAACCTTAAGAGCACTGAAACCTTATACGCTGAGACTGGTCCACATAGTGCTCCTACCTGGAGCAGTCTCTGAAAAAAAAATCCCTGATGTTACTTCAGATGTCGGAGTTTCCTCCTGAATGTCCCTTTCCTGGCAGTAAAGCTTGTAGTAAAACTCCAAGCCTTTCTATTCAGTTATAACAAACCTTGCCGTATATTAAAGGAAATAATTGCATCCAAATGTCAGCACATTAACAATGTTGACTGAAATAATAATTTGTAAAACAAGTGTATTTATGCAGCACAAATATCTTATGGTTGCCTCTGCAAGGGCTTTCTTTGCAGACTAAATACTTGGTTGACAAAAATTTGTAGTTCCTCATGGAAATGTTGTCCATGGAAACTGTACTGTTGATATGCAATGAAACAGAAATATGTTACCCATCGCTGCATAGTAACCCGTGGGTGAGCAGCACATAGAGCAGATCGATGCATAGTTCAGTTTATGAAACAAAGTCTACTTGTTTTTCAGTGATCACTATAGTTATGTGGCAAACAATGAGTTCTTTTTAGTGTGTAATGACATTAATGAATTTAGAAGTGTTTAGTGACTAGTACATTTCATCTTTTTCCCTTCCTTTGCATCCCAGACTTTAGAGCAACTCAGTGTCTCTTCCAAACTTGTAACGGGAGCTTCTTTCTCAGTAGTGGCCCAGAACCAGCACACAAGGCACAAGGAATGCCTCGGAGGAAAGCAAGCTCATTGTAAACCAGGTCCACCCTAGAATGTAATAAACATATACTGAATACTGTGTATTTAAGTAAACTAAAACAAGAAATATCCTTGTAGTCAGCTCCTTTTAATCTAAAAAAAAAAGATTTCATAGCGTGGAAAATTTGCCAATATATTGAAACATATTGTCGTTATCACTTTATTGCCAGTTATCGCAGGGGTCTTATCAGCACATCCACTTGGTAAATGAATAAACCCTTTCAAGATGCAGCTCTAGCACAGACACTGACTGCAGGATGGGATGATTGAGCAGAGCCCCAGGCAAGGCAGAGGATGCCTGTCCTGCCCACCGGGGACCCACCAGCAGGCACGTGTCCACCCGGGCAGCACTGCTGTCCTTGGAGGCTTGACACAAAGCAAAGAGTTGGTGACTTAAAGACAAACAGGACCACATCCAACTACCGAACCCTCGGCCTGCCCATTCCAGCCAAAACCATGGCAGGGGCTGGTGTCACACCAGTCGTTGCTGGGGGTGACAGAGAGGGGACCCATGCTGCCAGCTCTGCTCTCGGGGCACAGATGTGGCTCCTTGGCTGCAGCAGGTGCGCACAAGTATGTTACTGGGTAGGGTTTGCCTTGAAGGGCTTAATTCAGTGGGTGTCTCACTCCTGAGCAGACTTTACACATTCCTGAGATAAAGCACTTCAATCCTGATGAGAGGGACACCGTGTATAAAGGCACTGCTGCTGCTGGTGGGCTGTAGTTTGATGAATACATGGGGTTTAAAAAGAAACATTTCCGTGCACTTCCAAGATGCCTGAAGGGGATCCTCCCAGTTAAATCTAAGTCTCTCTCACTCATACACACACATATAAAAACATAACACCAGTCTAAACTTTCACATGAAGCCAGTTCTGTGCCAAGTGACTGAAAAAAATCCCTTCACTGCACCAATTTCCTATTTGTTTACATGCAGACCAGTGCTACCTTTCCTGTTAGATAGGGTTCCCATAGCAACGTTACTTTTATCACATAAGAGGATTCACCAGATTAAAACAGACACCTTCAGGTAATTAAAATACATGAAATTTATTTGTTATTTACATTTCTGCTAGTGGGGAACCACAATACTCGATTCAAACCAGGATGCTGAGGATCTTCGCGGCCGAACAAACAAGAAATAAAGCTGTCAGTGTTTGTCTAGTACAAAATGAGGACTTGCCAGCTGCGGGAGGCATTGCACACACAAAACCTCCCAGTCTGGAGCATGCAATGCAGAGAAGGGCAGGCTGTGCAACCTGGTATTTGCATTCGGAGCCGGTGCCAGAAGGTTGGGCTGAATGACTTGGTTTATTTTCTAGAGAGGCAGTTTTCAAGAGAAGACATAATGCATTGGATGCATAAGAGCTATCACCCTGGTGTCCTGGTCTGAATGATGGTGAGGGGTGGATTTGAGTGTGGTCACTGTTTCTCAGTTGATTTCAGCTGGACATGGTATTTGACACCTCTGCCTTGCATCAAACGTCCAGTTTACCGGAGGCTGTGCAAAATTCATTCTTCCTGAGACTGCAAAATTTGAGTTCCCATCAGAGGAGCTCAAAGATCCAAACCAATGAATTTAATCCTTTCCATCTTTGTCCAAAAGGTCTGCATTTTGGATTTTGCTTTGCCCCCTTAGCACTTCCAGAGGGAGGGTGCAGGGCTCGCTCCCAGCTTTACCCTTGCGATGCTCGTGGCTGCCCCAGCCTGCTGCAGGTGAAGGCGAGCGCAGGGCTCAGTCTCTCCCGTAAGGTCACATAGATCGGAGCAGCTCTGGGAATGCTACTGCTGCAGTTGAAGCAAAAAAGGAAAGTTAGCAGGGAAAGCTGGATCTGGAAAAGCAGCCTTCCTCTGGGCGCTGAAGGGCATTTTGCCTAGAGAGCAGGTTTCCTTCTGCTGGTTGCTATGGCCATCAGGTGCTGGGAGGCTGGAATTAGGTGTTTGTCCTTGTCCTGCATGAACAGAATATCCAGCGAAAGGACTTCAGCTAGAGAGCTGAGTGAAACTGCTTGTTCCTCCCCATGGCAGGAACAGCAAAGACGAAGTCATTCAGAAAGCTGAATCTCAAGCTGCTTCACTGTGACACTAGATTCGGCACCACAGTATTTTGTACGTGTTCCAGCAAACTGAAGCACTGAAAGCCCTTCTCGAACTAAACCCATCCTCGGTGTATTTGAAGATCTTCTTTTCTAGTGAATGTTCAGTTTGAGTGGCTGCTATGGAAAGCTTTCTTGTTTGGAAGTATCAGGAACATTAAATCCAATGTTGTTCTTAACTGCGTGCCTAACTACACCACTTCTTACTTACTCCACAGCTAGACACTGGAGGAGTGAGGACTTAAGTCGCACTACCTAAGGGGCAACTTTGGCTTTAACAGCAGAGACAGTTTGGGCTTCCAGCCTCCTTCATCCCTACTTCAAGATACAGTGTTTCAGCAGAGGTTTAGCATTTATTGTCCAACCTTTGGCAAGCCTCGGCTCCTCCCAGCAGCTACCACTACACAGACCAGTGGTGGATGAAAGATAGGGGGTGTCCTCATCCTTTCCTCTGAGATTCTTAACAGTTTGTCATGGAGATGAACAGAGCAGCTCACCCTCTCAGAAGCGAGATTCAAGGTCCCCACCATACAGAGTCACATTTCCAGCTTTTTTACCGGACATTACAACTAGGAACTTTTTTCTAAAGTTACAGAAGAAGAGATAACTTCCATTATTTGTGTTAAACACCACGTTCAACTTTGCACGACATGGAACTGTAATTAAAACCTGACTGCTCTGATGACAGAAGCAACATGCAGCTGAAAGTACACCAGCCCCTGGAAGTCCAGTTTAGTCCCTGGAAGGCCAATCTGATGCTGTCACAGATATTTCCATTGTAAATGGCCCATGAAGTCCATATGTGACATCGCTGTGGCCTTGCGGTGTTCTTTTTATTGTCCTGGCATATCATCAAAAAGATACATTTGTTTTCGGGAAGATGAAATGGAAATAAATTGTAATGAAAAATGAGTACAGAACTGATTACACACAAGGAAATTAAACCAACACTGTTATGTCTGGCAAGTCTCCTCCACCCTTTGAATAAGTCAGTCATCTCTTAATTAAAAAAAAAAAAAAAAAAAACCACAAAAAAAACCCACACAGAGAACTGGAAGACAGGACAGCATCCATAAAACAAAACTATAACCCCAGCCAACACTCTTCACTCATCTGGGAAAAAGAATGTTGATTTGGGGATATTTGGAGCAGGCTTAGGTTGTACCATGGGGCTTTAATGGTGCTGACGCTGCAGCCCAACCCAGCAGGCTGCTCAGCGGCTGCTTGCAAGAGCCTTGTCGTTGCACGGGCTGGTGATCTCTCGGTGGTGAATCTACCTACTCCTTAGTGCAGCCTGACCTGCAGACGAAATCCAACACCAAAGCAAATGACTCACATGAAAAGATGGCAGCCTACAGGCTCAGATGACCATCTCCGTAGGGTTTTGAACTCATAAAACATTTATAAATTAACAGAAAGGAATACAACTCTCCGCTTTTGGATGATGATGAGGAGGAGGATGCCAGGAACTACATGTTCAGTTCCTCACTGTCCCCAGACCTTTGCCTCATCCATAAATTCTCTGAGCAGGCCCTGATGCCTTGTCACTCTCTTAGAGCAGAGCTATACAAGCCTAACGTCCAGTAGCTCCAACATGTAGTCATCACAAAAATAAGACGCCACCTTCCTACCGACTTTGAGTACAGGATGCTCACAGACCCACTCAGACTCACAAGAGGCACTTGCTCTCTGCTCTAGAAGGTAAATAAACCAGCTGGCTTTGTGCAGAAGCAGCCACGTGTGCCCACACAGCAGTGGTGACCTGTCCACGGGGGCAGTAACCCCACGAAGGGGCACTAATCAGCCTCTGAGCCTCTTCAACGTGTTCCTAAAGCATTAATTTACTGAAGGGCTCAACCTTACCAGTCTTTACAATGCAAACCTTACCTGCTTGGAGATACTTGGATTAGACCTGAAACCCAGTTGTTTTCTAGACATTATTTTTTAGTATAGAATTGCAAACCCCATTGTGAAAACTACCCCTTCCCTACCACAGCTGAGCAGCGCACAGTAATGCCGCTGGCACACGCTCCTGCCAGGCTACACCTAATCATTGCACGCTGAGCCACAGCGCAACTACAAAAGCAGGAATTAACAGAGCTGGTGTAGATCATAAGTGTGTTCAACTGGAATCTTACTGAGATATGTGGCCATAAAACGTACGATTGTCAGAACACTTGAAAGAGGAGGTGCCTGTACCCTGGTAGTCCTCCCGCAGCTCATTACTGCTGCTTAGGTGGTCTTTGGACTTCAGTACACCTTGCCCCAGGCATTGCTCCCAGCCCTGTAACTGGCTTCATCTCTGCTTGGGCGAAGGACAGATGTAGAATCAGATCTGAATACATTTAGATTGGACCTTTAAGATCATCAAGTCCAACCGTAAATCTAACACTGTGAAGTCCACCAGCTTCAGGGTGGCATCATCTCATAACAGGATGAGACGCGGCTGCCTGAAAGGTTCCCATCTAGTCTAAGACCTTATCCATGCCCTACACAGCCAGCCAGGGATGGTGGCGCTTCCTGATCATTTCACCTGCCCTGCACTGGCATGAACTCCAGGGTTTCCTCCAGAAATATCTTGGATTAGACATGACTCATGGAGTGATTCAGGCACCTAAACGTAAATGTCTAGTGACTCAGCTCTTGATTGATTATATTGTTCATAACCTATCTAGTAAAAGTTAACGTGAGGGTCGCTTTGAATGAAATAGGCGTCTTTCTAAGGATGGCTACTACCTCTGACACTTCCCTATATATTTTCTTATTTTGGAAAATGCAGTGACAGCATACAGTATTGTTGAAACAAAGCCTGGCTCATCCATGCAAACACGACGATCAGAGACAGAGGGTTAAACCAGAGTGGTTTCTTACTCTGCCGTAGCATTTCCCTCAAGCTTAGGCATGGCCACTTTACTCCTGTTACCCTGCTTCTCGTGCCCATGGCTTGCATGCCTTCCTGCTGTCCTCTTAACTGCCCGCACAACAGCTGCTTTATTTAAGTCCATTTTCAAGTCATACAGGTTTTCACCTTCCCTAATAATGGAGACTTCCCTACCTGGAAAAGGACATCCATTGTAGGTTAATTAACAGTGGAGATGAAACCCCAGCATAACTTGGTGATACCTTGCAGCAAGCAACATCACTGTCAGCAAACAAAACATCACATGGTGGTCCTGAACATACTAAAAATATTTTCTTTTTTTTTTTTTTTTTAATTAAATCTGGACTCAAACCATCAATGTCCTAATTCTGAAAGAAACCCCTATAAACAACAGTTCAGCTGGGTCTTTGCTGAGAGATAACAACTAATTTTATGCTTCCTCAGAAAGAACACATTTCAGTCCCAAGAATAATTTTAATCCTGTTCCTAATTCACATACATTAACGCTCCAAAGTAATTAGAGTTGCACAACATAATCAAGTGTAAGCACTGCACACAACGCTCAGCAGTTTCTGCCCAAGGCAGAACATACCCTCAACAAATTTCTTTGCAGGGTTGCTCCTTTTGAGACTATCTGTGGATTTTTTGTTGACAAAAATATTTCCTTCATTTCCATGGTATTTGCCTAATGTGCTCCCTGGAACATCAAAAGAAAGAGGACAATAAAGAGGCTGCCTTCATAACTCTTCATACACAATTTATGGTATTTATGGTTTGTACAAGGCCCTCTGAGCCTTTCTTGCTTGGCTCTTTGACACATTTGAACTAATTTATTTTGGGTCAAATCCAGAAGTCTTCATTGTGGCAAAGATTTATTGCCTCCAAATGACCAAATCATGAAAGAATCTTCAGTCTCCAGACAGAAACCATCTATTCAATTAGGCTACCTCTCTACTAATAAATTAAATATGCTCAGGACCACTTTCTCAGATATTGGCCAGCTGGCACAGGATAAGCTGTGTCCATAATGCTCAACTCTCTCAACCTGCAAAACAAAGTTTGTGTGCAAATTGCCCGTGGGAGGTGTTGACCCATACTGACTCCTGCACAGTGGGATGGTACCAAGGACTGACCTGCTGCCCCAGGGAACGTGACTCCAGACCCCTTGAACACGAGGTCAAACTTAACCTCAAAGTCTAACTTGGGTCAACACTTGTTGCTAAGTTTGAACAATCCTTCATCAGGGAAGCTATCCGTGAATCCAAACATAGAAAGTGAGCCCAGGCTTCCGAGTTTAGCAAAATATTACAGTCTTTGGGTTAATCTTGGAAGCTTGAACTTGCAAAGTTTTCTGGTTATATCAATGCAGTTGATAGGAAAACCTGATGAATTCTTGTGCAATCCACCATGCTATTGTATTTCTTCACTTAATCCCTCATGGATAAGAGCAAGAGGAAACATTAACAGAGTATGATAAATTGACACTGACTATTGACAAAACAATGTTGTGAAATAACCCAGCTGATTCAATATCCTCAGTGCTGAACATATTGCTGCCCCTGAGCAGCCACGAGGGAGATCTGGGCTTTGGCTGCCTTGGCACCACACAGAAACCATGGCATGGTGCCTTGCTCTGCTTGCCGCCTCCTCCTCAGGCACAGCTCTTGCCTGAGGAATGACTAATGCTGTATTCAATTTCCTTAATATGGCTTTGTATTCTTCATACTGCAATGGAAATTATATTTGAGTGTCAACAGAGAGAACCTGTACTGAAGACATGAGGAGGACAGCCAAAGCCAGAGGGACTCGGGCTCGCCATCAGCTTCTTGCTGGTGGCTCAGCAGTCACGCTCCTTGAAGGGCACCATGACCCTGTTCAAGACAGCATCTTACGCTTAAATCAATTATTTCAAAGTATTTGCTCCTTGCTCCAGTGTCTGCTCCCTCCAGAGGTCTCCCAACAAAGCCAAAGGGAGTGTTAAACACGGATTCCGAGCTGCGCTTTGCACTGTAACCTCTGTTTAGCACCATCCCGCTGGTGCTCAGCTCAGCTCACTTGTCTAGTCCTTCACTCCTCCAGGCCAAGCAATATGTTAAAGGGTGTCTCAAAGTCTCAAAAACTCCAAAGATGGCTTTTCTTCTCTATTGCTTGAAGTACTTAAAAACCATTAAATAACTTCTATCGCCCATGCAATACAGGCAGTATTGTACCACCTGAGTTTCACATTCAGGGAAAGAGAGGCAGCAAGCACACACCCAAGGAAAGGCCATCAATTTAAATAGTGCACTGGGGAGGGAAAGAAAAAAGAAAAAAATATCCCGTAACCCACAGTTTTTGTTTCTACAGAGTTTAGGATGATATGGAAGTGAAACCACTTGATCAAAGAAAAATTTCCAGGCTATTGTACAGCCAGTTGGGGTTTTTCTGGGTGCTGAGCCGTTTCCCAGTTCCTGCAGACATTTAACCTGCAAGCACTGCTACCGCAGCAGCCTCAGCAGAGGACTGGAATTGCCTGCAGGGGCCTTAAATGCCCAGCCACAGCTTCACGTGTGTTCGCTGCCCTCCCACACAGCCCATGGGCACGTGCCCTGAGCCTGGCACAGCTCTGCACATCTGCAGGGACCAGGAAAGCCAACAGCACAGATCTCTTTTGGACAGAAATTAACTTTCCCCATGTTTGCTACATTTGTCATCCATTCTGCTCTCCAGCACGAGCAAAATGGGAAAACAGAGGGAACACCCCCCCTTCACCAGGCAGTGGTGTCCATCGGCATGGGCTTGGTGGAGGGACCAGATCGCGGCTCCATTGCGATTTGGCCAGAGCACGGAAAGTGGAGGCAGGGAAATGGCTGTGGTAGTTTGGGGTAACAAGGGTCCCGATATCCTGATTTACCGAAGCTGACGTGCCGTCCCCCCCGTGCTCTCAGTTCTGCAAGCAAAGGCTGCTCCATGGCTGGGGCATGAACAGCAGCGATTCAGTCCCTCACCCCTAGACACCACCACGGGATTACACAGTGTGTGCTGCAGCTTCAGCATTAAAACAAGGCACTAATCCACACCCAGCTCTTTTCAAACTTAAGAGAAAAAAAAAACCAAGACATTATGGAGCAGCAGGCTGGACTGGGAGAGCCATGAGCAACAATTTTTGACCCCATGCTGATGCTGTTATAAGGAAATGGTTCATTCTCTCCTTTTCCTACTTTAAGTTCTTTAGAGTTTTTCATACCTCTCACAGAAACTCTGAGTTATACCACCAGCCTCCAAAACAGTCTTCCCACAGCACAGCAGTTCTGCGTGCATGCAAAGCAGGCAAGGTGCTGGTGGACACTGGTTCTCCTAGGCATTGGCAGAGCTTTGGCCAGGGTTGGCCTAGTTTGCAAAGCCTGAGATATTCTGCATTGACATCAGCCAGGTCTTTTACAATGTAAAATTGAAAAAGAAAAATAAGGAAAAGAAATAACTGCACCAGAAGTCAGGGAAAACACATCTACTTTAACTCCAGGGGAGAAGAATGAGGCAGCGAAATATTCCATCCTAACAGCTCAAATGGTAAGTATTGACTACTTCTGAGAACAAAACTATTATTATTACTAAATTCGTATTATTATTTCAGGATGTTAACTCCAAGCTCAAAAAGTGTCTGACAGGAGTCAATGGACTGCAAAGGGAATGATTAGGGCAGCAAAGTGTTTTGGAAAATGCCTTCTACCATCTGCCAGCCCCCATAGCCTTCCAGCACTTGGATAACATTAATGCTTGTCCATCTGCAAGCACACTACCTTGTCTCCAGCTGCTCCATAAACATTTCTTGGTTTCTACTGCCCTTTGGTCCTTCTGCATTTATAGTTACTCCTCCTGATTCAGCTATGTGCAATGATCTCCAACAGATCACCAAGCTGTAAAGTAGCATCAACACTCCCCCAGTCACCTCCAAGACCTCACATCAGCTAAATAACCTCAGGACAACACCCCCAACCCGTGTTGCTCTCTTCTAATCACTGTACATTTGTTGCCCCATGCCACAGGCTGCCCAACGGAGCCTTTACCAAAGCCCACAGGCTGGTCACAGTAATCAGCCGAGAGACGCAGCGGATGAAGTGATGCAATTCTTACTGATAGTAGCAGGGTTTATTTGTCAGGGGATCTGGTCTCCTGGAGAGCTGGCAGTCACCGGTACCCGCTTGCAGGAAAGCTTTAGGAGACAGGCACCACCAGGTGACAGGCACCACCAGGTGACAGGGACACAGTGTTTTAACTCAAAGTCATCCTTGACAGACACCGCCCAGCCCTCCTGTCCCAAGCCTGTGTTGCATACCAGACCTCAGCTCCAGAGCTGCCCAGCAAGGCCCTGCGTGAAGTAACGCTCGGCACAGCCCTGACCGGCTGAGGGATTCATCCAGCACAGAACTGAACAGGGATGGGAAATAAAGCAATTACATTAGACAAGAAAGACAGGAAATTTTCTTATTTTTTTTTAGCTAACAACAACAACAAAAAAAAGTAACAGCAGGGAGATACTGTGACGAGTGATGGGTTAGCAGCCTAGCAATATCTCCAGAAGAAATTCTGCATCATTTTGTTTTGCTCTTGAGAGCTGTGATGGACGAGCTCATCCTTCACATCTTCCCACTATTTGAGCAGACTCTGACTGAGCTGGATTTGGCTTGCTCCCTGTTTGTCTTGACCTTTTGGGAAGGAACAGGGTAAATCCCCCCCAAGGTTTCTCAGCAGGCTGTGCCATCAGACCCAGAGCTGCCGGTCTCTGCCCAAACAGCCTTTGGCCAGGCCAGCACAACCCAAGGGAATGGTCATCACTGCATCAACCACCTGAAGTCACTGTCCGTACCTCTGCAAGGTGGAGTCCCACCACCATCAGGCTCCAGGGTTACAGCCAGGGACCACTGTGCCACCTGTGAGACGGGAGGCCAGCAATCTCTTTCTAATACAGAAATGTTCAGTTGAACAACACAGATGCCAAAAATCAGAGAGGAAGGTGAGCATTAAAGATCCAGGCAAGAAAAAGCCATGTCAGGTTGTTACTCCATAGCACCAAACCTGAAAATGGGACAAAACACGTTCTGGTGCTCTGCTGTTACACAGTGCAAATAAACTGTTTCTGCAAGAGAAATAGAGTTGTTCTTTTTTTTAATCAAAAGAAAAAGCAGAGTGAGCACCAATCCAGTTCTGTGTTCTTCAGCAATATAAGGCATTAGCTACTCCAATGTCATTCCAATCATTTGAAAACAAAAGTAAAACCTTTAACATATATTTTGCTTTCCTCGTAAATGTTTTAAAAATCACAGGGTCTCAGTACACTGGTATCACTCCACAAGTGTTACTGAGTTCACCTCCAAAAGCCTCCCGGAAGCAATGGAGTAAAAGGTTAGTCACCCAGGTGGTTAATTATAAAGATGATGGTGCAGACCTAAAGGTCCAGGGTCAGTCTTGGTCTGGACCTCAGACATGTTGTGCACCCCCAGAGCAAAGTGTTAACTGCTCACTTGTTCCTTGCTGATACTGATGTAATGAAAAGCTGGTTGCTTTTGGTGCTGGAGAAAGCACGGTACCCCCTGCCAGCCGCGGGCAGGGAGCAGATGCGCTCAACTTAGGGAAAAGCGGAGATTTTAAAGTCTCACTTGATCAAATTCACTAAGCACTATGATAAATAAACAAACTTAGTGCCAGAGTTTATTTTTCTTATTTCCAATCTATACTTATTGCTTCTTTCCTTCATTTCTGCCCAATGTTTGGCTGACGTTTACTATGTCTGGACTGCACGCCTCCCCATGGGTCAGCCTCCCAGGGATGAGCGAGGCAGTGGAAAACATGCATCCAGACCCGGCTCAAGAATTTGCATACTCAAAAGCTTTGGGGGGGGGATCTCTTACATTTTTAGGGTATCTCTCACATGCACTGTTCAGACCTACCCTTCCCTTAGCCCATCCGTTGGGTGCTCAGGTGGGACGTCAGAGAGAGCATTCATCAAACATTAGGAAAATAAAAGAAACGGTGCAATAATGTGGAAATGCTGAAGCTGGGAGAAGAAAAACCAAACCAAACACTGTTCTCCTGCCCAGAAGCAATTTACCACTGACTAGCCATGTTTTAACTTTATAAATATCTGCTTGCCATTAAGCATTACTCATGCTGCCAAAACCAGACTTCTGTTTGCCAGCTCCTTCTTGTAAACTGCGACCTCCTTCCTCCTGTGGAAGCAAAGCTGTGATGAATAAAAGCACTGCAGATTTACCAGATAATTGAAATCATCACAGACAGTAGTGTTATACACTCTAGACTTTGCCTTGAAAGCATCAAAGACATGCATATTCACAGCATTAAAAAGTAAGCTTTTAAAAAAACATCTATTCACATCTTGGACTAGATATGGTTTTCAATTTTAAAACACAAATCAGCCCTTGGTCAATAGTGCTGGGCTGGCGCTGAGGGGGGGCTCTGACCCAGCTATAACAACAGAGCTTTTCTCCTACAGTTACAAATGGACAATGATTAAAAAAAAAAAGGAGTTGATGAACCTCAGGTTCCCAAGTGCCAACAAAAGCACAAGCTTGAGCCATTTCCTCAGGTGGATTCGGTGATGGCAATATCTACTCCCGAAGGAAGCCGCTGAGCTGCATCCCTTCCTGTAGCACATTTCATGCCAACCACAAAAGGGAGCATTTGCTTACAAAGCACTTGTTTTAAAGCCAACTCCTGACTTTCTAATTTATTGGATATTTGTTCCCCTTGACTGAAACTTCAGCAGTCTTTCTCTGCCAGAGCTAATATTTTAAATTGTGTATTTTAACACCATTTGCATAATGTTTTCAAAATATGTTATCACTATCTGTGTTCTCCTGTTTTACATCCTGCCTAATCCCAAGGTCAGGGAACTCAATAGGAGCCCCTTGATTTTTCTGGGCTTTGAACAAGAATTTACAGACCCAACAAGAGAAGTCTGCCAGCGATGTGCTGCATTCACCACGGCCTCTCCCCTCTTTTCTGCATGCACTGGACACTTGACAGCAGGACTGTTCTGTGTTTGTTTTTATTCACTCTGTGCCACGTATTTTAAACTTTTATCCTTGCTCAAAAAGCCAACAACTATGCTTGCAAGACTCTTTTGCAAGGTCTTTCACAGTTACAACAAAGACTTCAGTTAAAACCCGAGTAACAGTTAAAATTAGTCTTTTCCCAAACACTCTTTCACAGGAATAAGGATGCTAAGGAGAAGGTGTCTACAAACACAACACCCTTGCTGCTCAAAAAGCTGCAGGTAATTAAGACTATGCAAGCAGGAGTCACTCACCTGTGAGCCACAAAAGCAGAGATGTGCCAAGGGGGATCCTGACCTGAAGTTTGACAGAGTTAATGGAAACGCTCCGTCTGGCTCCTCTGAGCCAAAGCCCATCCTGGCTCAGAGCAAGAAGGTCTCATCCTCACCCTGCTCTGTCAAAACTCAATGGGCTTCTTTTCACCCATCCCCACAACCTGGGCTTCCACCTCCTGCTTACCCCCAGGACTTTTAGGCAAGGGCACATGTTCGTTCCCGTTATATCTTTGCTAAGGTAGGCCAAGGTGGAAGAGCAAGGAGAACATGTCCATTTTGGGTGCTTCAAACCAACATCCCTTCCATGTTGGCACTTAGCTTTGGGTATTATCATTATGAAAAAGGCTGGGTTTGGTGCACATGGCCCACACAACCCAATAGCAACTTTTGTCAAGACATCAAATTGATTTTTTTGGGGTTTATGAGGTGCCCTTTTGCAATCTGTGCTATAAATAACACCATTTTTAATTAAGGATATATAAGCAGATGGTTGACAAGAATAGTTACCACTGGGCAGGTATATATGAAGCTACTTTGTATACCATGTTAGGGAACGATGATAGACCTGTTGTATATATACTACTATTATTCAACAGTTCTACTCTGTCCTTGCACTCCCTCCACATAAGAGTCTCTCGGTTTTCAGTTCAGGATGGGAACAGAACTGAGACTGTTTCCCAACACCAGTCAAACAGCCCATTTGACAACCAACCCAACACAAATCTGATGGCAATTCTGCTTCTATATCAGTACACAAAAATTATTTTGCATGGGTGATAGTTTTTAGATAGGTCATCCAGCAGTTATTTTCCAAGTCACATCCCACCTCCCACACAAGAAAGTGCGATGAGCCCAGGCCAAAGGAGAGCACACCACTCCCTAGGTACCTTTTATTCAGTGGGTCTTTAACCCATCAGAAGCAATTTCTTCAGGAGAAGATTATTGACTCTGAATTGCATCATCCATAGGATGCAGCAATCTGACATGATTGAGAGGATGTGAAGGAGGATACAGCAGCCAGCCAAAAGAACAAGGAAAATTAAGGTGTGAGTGGACCAAATATCTTGAATGAACTGAAAATCAACAGCAACACCAGGGACAAAAAAAAACCCCAAACCAGAAATCCTTCTTATGCTCTCAACAAAGCAACGGCAGGAAACACGTTTTACTTGCTTTCCCCCACATTTCTGACTGGCATCCTCATCTTTAACACTTATAGAGAAAATAAGCCTTATAGATACCATTTTTATTCCTCTAAAGCAAGACATTTAGAACTGAAAAAGAAAAGAGACTTGCTGCAAGCCCTCACCAGGCCAACCTACCATGCTGCTGGACAAGGAGGAATCCCCACATCTTGCTGGGACAGTACTGGTCTGCAGCTGCACGAAGGGAGGTTTTCTCTGCTGCTTCCCCAGGGCTTCAGTATCCCCTACACACCTCTTGTGGGGTGGTACCTACAGCTGGGTGAAGCATCACCTCCTGGTGGGGTAAAATGCAACTCCAGCTAGCACCAAAGCAACCAGACACAAAGGGTAATCAGGCCATTGCTTTCATGCATGACTCCTATTTAAGAAGATCAAGATCAGGCCAAATCCTGTTTCACTGGCTTGATTTGAAATCCAGCAGACCAGAGCTGCTGGGCTGCAGGCTGTGTGCTTGCTTTTGTCTGATGCTGCCTGGAAATACCCCTGTGCCCTCACTGCAGAAAGCTGATGAGGGTTTTGTTAACAGAGAAATATTTTTTCCACTCCTTCCCATCCACTTGAGCAGGACGATATTTTCATTTCTGTCCATCACAACTGACTCAATGGTAATTTGTATCTCTCAGATCAGCTGCCCCGTATTGATGGTGTTTACCCAGCACAGCCCGTGGGTGGGTGGGATTGCTGTGGGAAGCAGCGGACCCTCCACCGGCTGAATCAGCCCAGCTGAGCCAACTTGCAAGGCCGTCAGCTGATTCCTGCCAGCTGAGCCTCTGCCTTCGCCTCCTGTGACTCATCCTCCTCTGAATTAAACAAAGAGCCCCCAGACTGCAGGCTGAGTCACATCTGTTTTGAAGGTGGTAGCAGGGTGGCTTTTGTGTCACCCCCTCCCCGCCTTGGGAGGGAGTACCAGGGAGGAGGTTGTCTTTGTGGCAGTGAACCTCGAGTCAGAGATCTAAAAATAAAAGCGGGAGGAAGAAGAAAGGCCTCTAAGAACAGGACCCCCTTTTCAGCCACCTTCCGTAATAGCACTTCAATCTACTCCTGCAGGGGCAAGGGGGGACGGTGGTGTGATGTGTGATGGAGGGGATGACCGAGTTCCTGAGGACTGTAATTGCACGATTAAAATGCACAGCTCTGCAGTTACATTTTGACAGAGAATTACAACCTCAACAAGGGAAAATGTCAGGAAAGGGCACCAATAAAACAGAACAAGCAGGGCAAATTCAGCTCTGACTTAAGCTGCTGGATTTGGCTGCTTGGCACCTACCGACAGCTGTGTATTACCCAGCGGTCCTTCCTACCAGAAGCAAAATCCCAAATTTCCTTAGAGATGGTGTAGCTCTGGCCCTAGATTTCTGCTTCAGTGTTTCTTTCCTCCCTGCAGACACCAGCTGGCTCTCCTGTGGAGAGGAGCTGGCGATGGGTTCCTGGGCTGGGCACAGCCTCCCAGGGACATCCCTCCCCTCCTGCTCTCCCCTGGCCAACAGCAACCCGGGCTGCCCATCCCCTGCTGCCTCCCTTCAGAATCGTTAATTATCATAAGGAGGAACATCTCCTTTAACTGAACAATGTCAAATGACTCTTCAATTTAAACACTCATTTGTTTTCATCAATCCAGAGCCAAGCTGTTGTGCTGCTGTGTGATGAGACTGACTGGTAGCATTCCACTTGTGAACATGCTCAGGCTTGGAAATACTCAGACAACCCACTGCCAGCAGGAAATCACATCGATAAGTAGTGGAAAACCCAGAAAAAATGGAGGATAGGCTTGGATAAGTGCTACGAATAGGGAATTGGGAGGGTGGGTAGGGGCTGTCACTGGGTATCTTTGAGGAATCCATTGGGCTGAATGCCTGCATTTCCAAGAAGACTAAATCATCCATGAGGAGGTTGGGTTTGCTCAGATGTTGCTTTAACGTTCAATTTATTCAAAGTAATTTAGCTTCATTTGGGGAGTTGCAAATGAACTGTTACTTACTCTGTGTCAACAAAACACTGGGGTTTCTTGCTTCAAACGAAAAAAGGAAAACATGCATCTTGTCAAGCTAGTGTTCCCTGTTCATCACCCCCCTCTCCAAAGACCAGGTGGTGGAGAAGAACCTGGGACAAGTCACCCAGCAGCGGCCAGTGATGCTTTACAGCAACTTCCAGACCAGTGCCCAGCAGAAAAAGGGCAATTAGTCTGCTAAACAGCTATTTCCAAAGTGGACAGTGGAGTCAAACACCCAGCAAACTGCATCTTCTTGCATCCCCTCCTGTATGCTGCAACACCAGAAAATTCCCAGAAAACCCAGAATAAATTGGCTTTGTGATTTGGTGTGGGCACAAGAGGATAAAAATTGCCTGCAGGCGTGCACGTCTGTAACATATCTAAGGAGCTGGTGTTGTCAGGCACCACGTGCCCTGTGTGCAGCGTGGGGCATCAGGCAGCTCATGCTCCCCGGTGAGCAGGAAAGGAAAGTGGGAATTCAAGCTGGGTGAAGCCTGTTTATACATACGTTAGTCAGCAGGGTGGGAGGGGGGTTAAATAACTGTTACACACCATAATATGTGCTATCCTACAGCAAAATTTCATTATGTGTAACTCTCTTTACTCCTATCTGTGTAATAAAAAACACCCCAGGAAATTCTGTTATGCTAAAATTAGGAGTTAAGTCACCATTCAGATCTCGAACTAGAAATAATCCTGTATCAGCATAATAAAGTTGTTAATCATAGAAACAGAATCATTTAGGTCAGAGAAGACCTCTAAGATCAAGTCCAACCATTAAGTCCCCCAGGAAACTGTGTCCCTCGGTGCCACATCTACACACCTTTTAAACACTTCCAGTGATCGTGATCTTACCGCATCCCTGGCCAGCCTGTTCTGATGCTCAACAGCCCTTTCAGTGAAGATGCTTTTCCTAAGATCCAATCTAAACCTCCCCTGGTGCAAGAACAGAAGACCAATTCTAATTTCTCCTTAAATCATAGATCTGCTATGAAAAGCATATCAGTCTTAATCCCTCCGGCAGCCGTTGGTGGTCCTGTTCCTCCTGCCTGAGCTCAGCCCTACTGTGGAGCTGCTCCTGTGCAGGCAGCAGGTAGCAGTGAACGCTGGGCAGGTCCCCACTGTCCCCTGGGGTGACCGGTGCCACTGCACAGGAGCAGCTTCTGGGTCAGCAACAGCTGGCTGCCATTTCCACGAAGCACATGGCAGCTTCGTCCCTGGTCCTCCAGCTCGATGCTCCCCAGCAGGAAGGACTCAGTGACCAGCCCCAGTTACCCAGGCTGCAGAACAGCCAGCGCTGCAGCCGTCAGCTCAGCACCCAGCTGTCGGCCAAAGCAAAGGGAACAGCAGTAAGAAACTGGGGTTTAAAACCTTTTTATTAGGCCAGTGGGAAAACACTAAAGCATTAGCATTTTTTAATTGCTTGTGATACTGCGTATGCAAAAGATGCAGTTGAACACTAAGCAGAGGGCTTTTCCTCCTTCCCTTTGTAGCGCTACATAATCATTTTGCTGTTCAGGTTTGTTTGCTTGCTTTCTCATGCTCCTGTATGGTTAAAAACTACTTGTTGTTAGCTTTACCCACCCTGCCAAGCCCCCAGCACATGCCATGTGTCCCCCACCTGGCCGGGGCACCTGGGGTCCCAGCTGTCCCCAGGGGAAGCCATTGAGCTGTGGCACAGCACCTTTCCTGGCAGCAAGGCATCCAGCCCGCAGCCCTGCTCCCTGGTTTGATGCAGGTCGTCAAAACGCAGTTCAAATATTGTATTTTTCACAGGCCAAGTCAAACGCAATACCCAAACAAGACAACGGTGGGCAAGGGCAACTGCACTGGGCGGATCCAGGCTGTAAATGCCATCTCGAGTGCTGGGCGGTGAGGACCACCGATGGCTTACAACCCCTCGAGGGGATGGAGAGGGGATGGAAGGGAGGGACTTCCCCTTGCCTCCTCCCCTGCCTGCAGCGGGGATCATTTTCTAACCAGGAGTTGTATAAGCCATGAGAAACGTGATTGAATCATACGCTTCGGAGTCCTCGCCAGTCTCTGTTCTCATAAATCAAGAAGGTAAATATAGATCGGTTATCGGCTGGGCTTATCAGGGCATATATGAGCAGAAGCCGGGCTGTCGATGCGTTACGTGGACAGCGAGGATGCACCCCTAGCATTAATCTGGTTTGTCTAATTGATGTGTTTGTTTCTCTTTTGCTGACTGCATACATTAAGAAATTACTCACTCAGTCCTCCTGGTTTTTAATTGAAATCTACTTCACTGTACCCAAAAGCAGGAAACAAAGCAAAACTCTTTGTTTTCCCACATGCTCTGCACAGAGGAGATAGAAACAGCTCCTTCTTCAGCACTCGTTTCCACTCTGTTCAGTGCTGGTTTCATGAGACTGAAAACATCACCTCAGATTAGGTAAACCTTTCCATAAAAACCATTAACTCCCCTATGGAAAAGCCCAGTGGATTTTTCCTTGAGATGTAATTTCTAAAAGCCTGTCTTCATGAAAGTGTAAAATGAAGGGTGAGGAAATAACAACAAATTTAAAAAATAGCAGAATGGGTCAACATAAACAGCATTTCATTTATGTACAAACCCCCTGATTTCAAGAGCTACATCACGTCTATACCCAGCCCACTCCAAACCCCATTCCTCAAAATGTGTATCTTTTAGCATTAGATCTAACTCAGTTAGAAGCAATGCTATTACATGCTTTGCATTCTGGATCGGCCCTTTTTTTCTGTCTACAAACTAGTGGGAAAACGTATTTTTTCTTTAATTTTCCAATCCTTTCCCTGCATTGTAAGAGCAGAATCTTTTTGCATGCTAGCTGGCACATCAGTGATGAAAAACATACTGTCCTAATATTCTCCCCCAGCAGTGCAGAAGCTTGCTTGAAACCTATTTACTGCTAAGTTGTGCATATTAATGTCTTGTCTTATTTGCTTCAATAAACAGAAAGGAGGCTATTTTAAGTTACTAGAAGATACACAAACTAACTGAAAATCCAATCTTCATTTTCTAGAGAAGCCATCTGGGTCATGTTCCTTCTTTTGAATTAGATTTAAAACATCTTTGGGGTACTCTTATGGACAGCACACCCCAAGTATCAAAGGAGGGCCATGAAAGGACGGTCACTCATGCCATGGGTCCCTGTGGCAGAGACCCGCAGGCAGCAAGCCATCGCACCAAAGCCAGCGGAGCCAGCAGCCACGCAGCTCAAGATCCCATCAGCAGCTCGTATGGGAGCCAGGACCCTGATCGCTGATAATGGTATAATGAATACCAAATTAAAACCTAAAACTATGCTACCACAGGCTGCGATCTTATCAGCCTCCCCTGAAAGCTGAGCTGCATCCAGCCCTGTGGCTCTTGAACACGAGATTTCAAGTAATATGCTTCAGGTAATTCAACCCGTGCCGCTCGGCTCTTTCAGGTAGCGCTCAGCCAGGGCTACATTACAATATTAAATCCATGGTGACTTCAGAGGTGTAGGCTTTGGCACATTGTCCTTCAGCTGAAATACAAAATCAGGTTGAAGAGAGCTGGAATGACCTAGCTGAAATACCTTGGCTGAGCTTCAACTGAGAAATTGCGTTTAGTCCAAGGAAAACTGCACCATGGTTTCATCTGGGTAACATTTTCGCCTTCAGTGCTGACCCTTCCCAACATTGCCCTTTGGCTTTAGCTACGAGAAATCATCGGGGAATAGTAGATCAATAGAAATGTCAATGACGACAAACTATCAGATCGATACAGTCCTTTTTTTCTGCAGAGCTGCCAGTTCTGGAGCAGACGTGCAGTGCTCTCCTGCTGAATAGCTAATGCTACTTAGCTTCAGTCCACGGGATGTTCACAAACCTTTCCTTTCCTGCAAGGCCTGCAGTTATTCTGGACACGCAAAAAGCTACACTTCTGTGCAAAACGAACAACAGACAATAAAACATCTTATTTGCATGCAAAGCAAATGCACTCACATGAACAGCAGCCTCTCTTCAAACCTTGGGATGGGCAAAGCCCTGTCCATTATTAGCAGCAAGATGGATAAACCAAGCAGCCAGTTAAAATGCCCTGAAAGCATTCACTTCTATTTCTTGCCCCCTGCCAGAAAAAAAATGTTTGGGTTTTGTGGTTTTGTGGTTTGGTTTTTTTTAATTCAAGCAGAAATAGTTCAGTCTCTGGGTAAATATGGCATGTAAATGCTAAAATAGTCTGAAGACCACTAATTTTAACCTGACTCTCTGAGCAGTAGCAAGCAAGCTATTTGTGTTTAAAATCCAAATGAATACCGTAGCCTAATGCTGCTTTTACTGAGGACAACAGAAACAGCTCCTCCGGTGCGCAGGCAGCCCAGCAGTGTGAGCTGGACCTGTCACCCTAGTGGGTCACAGTGGGGACAAAGGGCTCGTGGATGCTCCCAGCCCTGTGTGCAGCTCGGGGGGTAGCACTGCCCACCCAGCGCCCAGCTCTGCCAGCCACATACAATAAGGTGCAGGTGATGAGGAGCTGAAATGATTCTGGAATAGGGACCGTGAGAGGCAACAGGGGAAAGCAATGGCTATAAACACAGCCTGGTGTGTGCAGCACCACAGCAGAGCCAGTCAGCCCCCCAGCAGCTGCCCAGAACCAGCAGCCCTGCAGCAACACATCTTTCCTGCCCCCTGCTCATTGCAGGTGAACCAGGCTGTGGGCCCTCTTGCCAAAGCCTTGCCCTCAAAACATTACCACACTTTGAACAAAAGTATTTACAGCACCTGCTCCTATAGCAAAGAAAAAATGTTCTCTCGGCTTTTTACTGATAGAGTTTCTGCCTACAACTAGCCTTGCATGGTTCCTGCTAGACCCACAGCTGTATTAAGATGAGTAGATGGTCAAACCAAGCCATCCTCTTCAGAAGCGTCTCTTTACAGAGCACATGAGAGGTGGCAAACACCACAACTCACCGCCTCAAACTAAACACGGAACCACCGCAATGGGTCGGTGCCAGCAGGTACAGACATCATGTCGTACATCACATCAAACCCAAGGTGGCTTGGAGCTTTGGGAATGCTTAAAGACATCAGGTAGGTGCTTCCCTTCTGACGAGCACCCAACGGGTGTCAAACTCATGCCTAACACAGTCCAAGATGTTACCCTGTTGCACCCTGCGCGCAATCTGCCAACAAATCCATCAAACATTCCTGCGCTGGTATCATTTTTGTGCTATGGTACTTCTCCTGTTACTCTCAGAACAGATAACTAAGACCAAATCCTGCCACCAGCTGCACCCCCATTGCCTTAACTGCAATCCAGAAGAGTTAAGCCCACCTGCAGGACAGCAGGCACTGACACTCAGCGATGCACCCAGTTCCACTTGATTAAGACATAACCATCACAGCATACGTGGTGTGACCTGGGTGGACAGGTCACACTTAACGGCTACACAGTGGCCCAAAACATTCATGTTAAACCATAGGATGAAGAAAGTGAGAAGGCAACACACTTCTGCCTGGTTTTGTTGTTAAAAGCAGTCTTCTCTGGATTAAGAAAAAAAAGAGTGTGTGGTCCTTTAAATAACACAGCAGCCTCCAAACAGTAACTCATTTAATCCTCTCTCGCTGGCAGCTGCTTTATCCCAGCATCCCCCAAAGGCCCTGCAGCTCCTGGCCCCCAAGGTGGGGTGTCGCCACATGTCCCCCCTCCTCATGCAGCCCCCAGCCCCATCACATAGGTTTTTATCTGCCCATGGCCGAGGTTAACGCAGCTGGTTTGGTGCCAGTGGGACGTCCCCACTGGGGATGGCGGCGGCACAACCAAAAGGCATCGCTGCTTTGGCAGGCACCGGCGACAGCTTCCAGCCAGGGGAGAGACCACAGCTCATGCTGGAACTAGACTCGGGCTGTACTTTCACACACAGCTTTGAAAGGGATTTCTTTGATGCTCCTTCATGCATCTTTATCTGAACAGGAAACGTGTCTGATGGATGTATTACCCACCTTCTCCACTCAGCCTGGCATGGAGGATATGAGGCAAGAAAGAAAGAGGCTGGGAGAAATCTTAGCTGGATAAAATCAAATGGCAAATCATCCCTGGGCTTCTGTACTGGGATTTTACCCCAATTTCTGTTTATACCCACAGCCACTGAGGTTCTCCTCCCACAGAGCGAGGAAGCACCCTGATATGGGTTTATGAGAATCAACCACACACTATTTTCTTTTCACCCATCCAAGATGCTGCTTAGCAGGGCAGAATAACCCTCTCGGTTGCCCTAAGTACAAACCAAGCCCATGGCCAGTCCCACTACAGACACAGCTTAAATAATGACGAGTGGGCTGCATGAGTGCTGGGCTCATTCCCTGCCCAGCTGTGTCAGGGCAGCAGCACTTGTGCATCAGGGTGAGACCCCCTGGGGTCAGGGAGGAGGGAGGTGCAGCTCGGCGCTCCAGGCATGTTCTTCTGTCTGCCCAGCTAATTGCATCTGCCCAGCTGAATTGCCCCAGTGAGGTCTGGATCCCATAAAGCACGTAGAGACAGTCCCTCACCCAAAGAAATTACAGCCCATGCAGCCAAGACACCACCTGAGCCTAGGCAATACTTCGACTATCGTTTCTTGGGACTACAAAGAACAATGAAGCTCACCCAGGAAACCTGTTGCAGAGCCAATGACCTGAGTGAAGTTTTCTAAGTCTCAAGTCAAGGCTTTAATGACAGGACTATCCTTCCTCATGCTGGCATGCATCATAGCACTCACTAGTTGTGAACAGGACATGAGAAAGCAAGATTAATGCCTTTTTTTACCCTCCTACACTAATGCCTCCATCACTTTGACCCCTATAGGGTATTCACTGAGGTTCCAACTCATGCAAAAGAAAGAAAAGGAGTGGCCAAACATTCTGGCCACACTTCTAAGAATATCAGCGCTTCTGCAGGGCTCTATATGGTCTCTGTCAGAGACACTGTCAACTGAACTTCGCAGTGGATGTCCAGCAGGCAGTGCTGTTCAGGGAGTTGTCTTGTGATGCCCCAGGCCAAATTGGAGCGAGAACACCTGCCAAAGCCATGGACTTGAGTTACCAGACATGCAGAGTGAGCAAGCGGAGGTCTAACTGGCTCCCTTCACTACATCCCAGTGGCTGCCTAACAGAATGCCCCTGTGCAGCCTGGTGCTTGCAGAAAGAAGTAGTGCTTTTCTGTGAAATATCAATTTTTCCTAAGAGCCAGCTGACACTCTCCAGCCACCTTCACTAAATGATAAGTGTGCGATGGAGACTGTGCTTTCAGCCCTGCTCATCTAAGAGGAGCTGCTGGAAGGACCGCAGCCAGTGCATACGGACACAGCAATGGCAAAGGAAAGATGCTGCAGCTTCTCCCTGTTAGCGCCCAGTGGAGTTTAGTATCAAACATTTGAAAATACGTAATAATTTTCAGTTCTCATGCTGACTTCAAATGTAAATTCTGACTGGAATTTGATTTGATCCCAAAATAGGTTTTCTTTTACAACTTTATTTGTTTCAAGTAGCTTTTTCTTTGGAAGCATAACCAAAATCAGCACACCTTTGCAAAACCAGCAAAAATATGATGGGGTGACCAAGCACAGCCATGGGGAGCCTGGTGTCAGTCCAAGGGGAACCCAAGCTATTTCTCTTGAACAGCCCATTAGTCACATTTGATGATGTCAAAACATTTTGAGAAACAGCTCTAAGGAAAACTAATTAAAATAAAGGAAATGGAGATCAGCCTTTCCTTTCTGAGGAGGTCTTATGAAAGGAAAGACGGCCCACAAGGTGAGGATGCTGAAAGCCCTAAAGGGACTTGGAGGCCAGCAGGCCAGAAGTATGTTGACTGTCCTAATAAAAAGCTTTGTAGGTAAAGAAATAGCCCAGAAAACAGCAGGAACCATGGTATTTAAATGGCACAATTAATTAGTCACAAATGAGACAAGTATGAGGGGATTATAAGAGAGGTAAACAAACGTTTTGATAAAAGGAAGACAGAAAATCAATTGGGCAGCTTCTACCCATGTATATTCAGAGTCACAGAAAAGAAAGTTACATCCCACGAAACTGGAAAGGCCGTATTTGATGCTGATAAGCAAAATAGCCAAGATAATGAGGTAACAGCTGGTGGAGATTCCTGCTATAAGGTGTTATTGAGGCCAAAGCCTTGGTCATATTCAAAATAGGATTAAGTATTTAAATGACTAGTTAGGCGGCTGCTTGCTGTTACAGAAAAATGGACAGAAATTATTTTGATCTAGAAACTAGGCAGTGCCTGGGGACAGAGGAAATTCTGCTGCAAAATCTACCACTGTGTGCTTGGCTGCTTCTGGAACTTCCACCCTGACCTGAGGGTGATCTTGCTGATGGCACTTGTCTGGAGGGTAACTTGGCCTCATCCTTTTCTTTATCTAGATGACAGACTTGTGTTTAATCAACTTGAAGAGACTCATTAGAGGGGCAGCTTGTAGAAATTCATCTTCCTCCAATACTGGAAGTTGTAAAACTCATGAGAACAGGGTAAAGATTAAGGAGAAAGAGCTTAAGTGAGCCTCACTCCAGGTGGTAGCAGGCTGTTTCAGGTAGCTGGCAGTAGATATCACTGGATAAAACAGAGGCAAGCCTATAAAAAGTAGATCAAGGTTGGACTGCAACAGGGTCTGGAAAATATTATACAGCAAAGTCTGCCAGAGCAAGAGGTCTGAGCAGCAGAGGGAAGGTGGAGGGCAGGGGTGGTATCATGGTACTGCAGAGTGATTTGTACAAATGTGGGTGCTACAGGTGTTTGCTAAGAGGACACAAAAGCTCCTCTTGGTTGATAGCAACCAAACTGCCACAGGTCAGACACGTGCTGATAGCACCAGCCTGTGGTCAGCTCTCAGGGCATGCAGCCCCACGCTCTAGTATGCCAGCCCCAAGCAGTTAATATGACTCAAATGACTCCAAAACCACACACGCAGAGAAGTCCTGTTAAATCTTTGCTGCAGTGACAATCATTTTAGAAACACCTGCTCCCTGCCGTGGTCTTTACTCACACACTCTACAACCACAAAGGAGTCGGATGTGAGCACAAAAGGCTGGTGGTGCTGTCAGCGAGTCCACCACGGTCTTAAAACCACTGTGAAAAAAGATGCAATAACAAATGAAGAAGCTTTTCTCTTTTGCTCAGATTTAGCCAAAGGGAAGCTCCCGAGATCAGCCATCCACAGCTGCGCCTGGTGTCCACAGACTGAGCTACAGCAGCTGGGGGAAGCCAGTGAATGAGAAGAGAAACAACAACCAAATGGGAAGCATGGGTACTACAGACAGGGACAGGAGAGCAGCTGCAGCTCACAGTGTTGCTGTCAGACAATCAAAGAATAAGGAAAAGCATAAAAACAGGGTTTCAAAACTGCTGGTTGTGAGGGGGGTAATCAGCTGGCTGCACTTTGGCTCCAGCAAGGCTTTTTCTGCTGTGTGCTGTACGGTGTGATGTGTGCTGGCAAGAGCGGCAGGAAGGGAATGGAGCATCGTGTCATCCTGTGATGACACCTTCTGATGACCAGCAGTAACCTGGAAGAGGTGTTTTCTATTCTTTTTCAGGAAGAGAAGGGCTGCAAAAAACCTGCTGTGAAGGAGGGAAGAGAGGGAAGTAAAGCTAAGCTGGAGAGAGGAAAGAATCTGGTAAGAAACTGGGAAAATGATGGTGCTCATCTGGAAAGCCACAAAAAATACCACAGAAATCAAGGCTGGAGAGGAAATCAGAGATGACATTATCCTGCCCAGAGACAGGAGCATGGACATCCTGGCCAGGTTTATCTGTGCAGTGTTGCTGTCTGCGTGTCCCCAGAAGGTCACTGCCACTGATGCAGTTCCTGTCGGGGTCACTCACATTAGGCAAACATTGGCTTCCCAAACTGCACTGAAACCGAAGGACCACGCGTTTCATTTTTACCAAAAGTCAACAAACACTTATTTCAGCATTTAGAGAATGAATAGCTTCTGTCCACTCAAGGCACACCCCACACCCTGCGTCTGGGGATGGGTCCTGTCAGAAGTGACAGCACAAAGCTGTAATGGAGACTGGAATCTGGCCCTCGCCAGACATCACTGGAGACAAAATAATTTTGGGTTCGGAATCAAAATGGTCCAGATATAGATAGAGAGAGGGAGTGTTTCTAGAGGGAACCGCATAGCAAGAATCAGGAAATAAAAATGCAGTAAGGAATAATCTTGCACATGAATTCCAGTTATCTTCAGAAGCAGCTATGGATATAAAAGATAAAATATATCCTGCACCTGATACCTAACTCTTCCCAGCCCGGCCATGCAGAGGGCTGGACAAGACGGCATGCTGCAATACAGGATGCATCCTAGCAGTCCTAATTCTGCCCGTTCCGGGGTGACAGCATCAGCACCCAAACCTCACAGTGCGGCTCAGGGAGAAGACAAGGGGGAGGGGGGGTGTCCCACCCTCTGTCCCGGGGGTGAGGAAACCCCTGCTCCGGGGCAGACAGCCAGGGGAGTTATTTATCTGCAGCCAGCCAATTCGCAGGAGGCCCCCGGCAGCCGTGAGGACACTCGGGCAGGCAGCGCGCACTCGGTGCGTGGGGAGGGGGCGGTGGTGGCGCAGCCCCGCGCGGGGAGGTCCCCCGGGCCCGGCCCGGCTCGCCCGGTGGGTATCGCCGGGCGGTCACATGCGGCAGGCGGGGAGAACGCGGAGAGGGGGAAGCGCTGAATAATTGAGGAGCTGCAGCGCCCTCCTCCCTCCCTCCCTCCCTCCCTCCTCCCTCGCTCCATCCCTCCCTCCGCCCTGCGTGCGCGGCCGGGAGCCGGGGTCGGCGGTGCCCAGCGCAGCCCCCCCGCGCCAGCTGCAGCAGCGCAGCCGCCCCCGCCGGGGTGCGCGCCCGCGGCGGCTCCGCAGCATCGCCCGCCCGCTGCCCTCCGCGCCCGGCGGTGAGTGCCCGCGCCCCGGCGGGGAAGGGAAAGGGAGGGAGGCAGGGCGCGGGGGGGAAGGCGCGCCCCACGCTGCCACCCTCCTGCCCGGGGGGGAGCCGCTCGGGGTGCGGGGGCCCGGCTGCGAGCCCGGGGGAGGGCTGGCCCGGCGCCCCGCGGGGGAGGGCGGCGCGGCCCCCTCTCTCCCCGCACACGGGGCCGGCTGCTGCCCCGCTCGGGGCCGCCGCGGCGAGGGGAAGCACCCCGGCCGCTCCGGGCCGCGGGGGAGGGACCCCGGCCCGCTTGGGCACCCCCTTGTCCCGGCCGGGCTGCGGCTCCGTGTTTACAAAGTGTCGGGGCACTCACCGGAGGAGGGGGTGGGGGGGGGTGGGGTGGTGGAAAGGGGGAGCGTCGGGGGTGACAGCACGGGATTGATAGGAAACGGGGGGAAACAGAGTGCGAGGAGAAATGCCGGGTGGCCTGAGCGGGCGACAGCTCTCGCTACAGGTCACCGCCGGCGCACGTGAGGGGCAGGCGGGGGGCTGCGGGCAGGGGCAGCAGCCGAGGGGCAGCAGCCCAGGGGCAGGCCGGAGCCGGGCAGAGCCGGGCGGGCGCTGTCCGCGGTGCTGAAGCCCCGACGGGGCGGCCCTGGCCCCCGCCGAGCCCCCCGCCCCCCGGGCCGCGTCTGGCCCACGCACACGGACCCGATTTACGGCTCCGTCCTACCGCCGGCGCCTGCAAAACTCCCTCTGACTTGCAGGCTGGCAATGGAGTTAGCTTCCTTTTTACGTCACCCCCGACTCAGTGCTGTTTATCGATTCCACACGGGTATTTTTGAGCTGCCTAATACCAACCGTCTGCCCGCCTCAGCCCCGGGTAGGTGTGCTTCAGCATCACTGTATTGAAAAAACTAATCTCTTTTCTCGGAATTGCTTTCCAGCCTAGGTTTTGTGGCCTATTAAATGCTGGTTTATACAGATTGACTTAGTGCCTTCCTGTCACAGGCTGTACTGAGAGCGCTCTAAAATATAGGGCTTCCTAAATCAACACAGACTCTGGGGAGGAGGAGGAAGCCCTGGTCAACCCCAGAAAAGACTTTTGGCTCAAAAAGGCCATGTCTGATTTAATCTAGCATATTAACTAATTAATCCTCCCAGTGTCCCTAAGTAGTAGGCAAGTACATTTTAGCACGCCAAGGCATTTGTTTGATTGCCCAAAAACTGTCATGAGACTGCAAGTCTGATTGCTGAAGATATTTACATGTGTTCATTTTATTGGTACACATTGCTAAGGCGTATGACTTACCGTAGTTGAACAACATACTGTAAACAAACAAAAAACCTCAAACCAGCCAAAAACAACACTAGGGCGAAGTCACCTAGATTAAACTAATTATCTGTTTTGAAAACGTTTTGAGCCTTTGTTGCTTGAGAACAGAGAAATGAGGGGTTCTTGCAGAGATCCAAGACTCAAGCGCTATTCCCCTTTTTCATCTGTCAAAGGTGCTGAACTTTGCCAACAAAACAGAGACTGATGGGTAGCATGTGTGTAGTAGTAGGATGATGACAAAGAATCTTGGGTCCTCTCAAAGTAAAGTCAAATGTACAGCACATATCTGAGAAGACAGAAAGGAGGCAATATCTGCGATAGGACAAGACAGAGGGGAAAAAAAAGCCTTGTTCAATTGCTGCTTAGTAAGGGGAGATGTGGGAAGGAAATTCTATCTCAGGCCTTGGAAACTGAGACTGCTAGAATACAGGAGACATCAACAAAAATGACAATAAAATTGAAATTAAAAAAAAAGCAAAAGCTTGTCAAGGACCAGAGAAGGGCCCTTTCAGTGGAGGAACTACAGCACCTGAGCAACTCACTTCATTAAAATTAAGGGTGGGAGGTGACTCAATTCTTGAATCTAAGAGCCTCTACCGAAAGAAATTACTAGGCACTAACTTATTCCTCCGTCTGCCAAAGAAAGGCACAACATGAACTAGTGCCGAGATGCTAAAGCCAAAACATTCTGATTTAAGTGAGGGATCACATTTTTGAACAGTGGAGGGCTGATGACCTGATGAAGGAGCTATCAGAAAACCTGCTGGATTCTCCATCTGTTTATGTCAAGACTTGATGTCCTCCCAAAAGATGCAGCTTAGCCAAAGCAAGTCATGGGGCTCCCGGCAGGAGTAATTGCCTGGAATCTAATGGCCTGCAATTCAGACAAAATGAACTTGGTGGACTTAAAGGTACCTTTGATCTTTAATTCCCTAAGTTAGGCACAGGGATGTACAACTTTGCTCCCAGGTACCCCAGCCTCCCCTCTAGACAAGTACAACATTCCCAGCAGGTGGGATATCTGGCCACATACTGAAAGCAGAACAAATGAATGACCAACCTATATTTTGAATCCCCCAGTTTTCCAACTTGTTTCAGTAATTAACTCTCCCTACAAAGAGTATCTTTCTTTGTGCATATTGCAGTAAATTGAAGCAATTTAAAACACAAATCATTCTCCTTAGGGAGTCAGTGACAACTCCCAAGTCAAGATGGATCTTACTCTTCTCTAATTTTTAGGATCATATGAAAATGATGAAAATTCATTCTTTGTGGAACTTCAGAGACTCACATGGGATCATATCAGATAGGATTCCAGCTCAAAATATTTTAAAGGATATATTTATAGGCTGACTTGACACTACTTCCTTCTTGAATGCAAGACAGTCTGTTTTCTCAGTTCTGAAATCATACAAATATAATAAGATTTCATCCATCTTCCCCTGAAAGCAACAGGAATTTTTCTAGAAAATTCAGTGAGAACAGGATAACCTCTCAATGGTCAAATTAATAGTTTTCCTGTGAAGCCCTGCAACATTCAAGCAAATAGGACAGCAAGAACTTACAAAACATAAATACAATCCTAGGCTCTTTGTGGGAAGGAAAAGAAAAAGGAGAAAAAAAAAGAGGATAACAGAATAGTCTGTAACAGAATCTACTTAGTCTGTCAGACTTCTCAACCCTCAAATAATCAAAACATTGCTTTCAGAGCACCTGAGCTATTAAGAGCATCATAATGTATAAGCTTGAGCAACATGTTGTTGTTTGGATTATTAAGACATTTTAATAATAGGAATGTAAGAGCGTTAAAAAGAATCAGATACTTCTTCATCCATGTGAGGTAGTGGGATCTCTTTGCCACACAAAAAGGCATTAGCAGGTGGGTAGCATTTGTCTTTTTTCACATCGGTTAAAAAAAAAAAAAATAAAAAAATCAGTCACAGATTGGTGCTCTCTACAAAGCCATGGTTCAGCCTGAACTTGTCACTCTTGTGAGAGACAGTAGAGCTAGGGATGCAGAAGGATCAGAGTCGAGAAATATAGTAGACATTTTAAAGCTACTTCCTATGAATATGAAAACCTGGCCAGAGTCTCACCTCGGTTCAGGGTGAGTCTGCTTAACTCGTTGAACCACCCACAGTGTAAATGGAAAGATTCTAACTCAGATTCATGAGCCACAGAGATTCCTAAAACATTTTTCACTTACAAGCGATGAGATGTAGCTAAGCTGCTGTTGTCAACTGGAAACTGCCTTCTAGTACTGAGCAATTTTTCTTTTGTACATGTTTCCTTGGCTCATGGAATAGCAGCCCTGCCTCCAGACTATGCGGTCATCGGCGCAGGGCTGGGCTCCAGCTAGCGTTGACTCGGCCACCACAGCCCATCCCTTTCTGTCACCAGGCTGGAACATCGCTAGGAGAAAACTATTTTTTCCCACAATAAAACTGTCAGAGTGAAGCCCAGGCGCTTATGAAACAAAACCAGTGAGGTGGAGGCACACAGCACGTGACTCTATTGTTTCTGTTCCTCTGCGTGGTGACTGTATCAATAATTTACTGAAAGACATGACACCATAAATTAAATCCACCCGGCAGGTGAAGAGAAGAAGAGCTTCTGTAGCACAGGTCTTTCAAGCACCATGTCCTAATTCTGAGAGGACAGAGTTAAAGGATCAGGTGTTTTGCTGCCTATAGGGAAATGGGTTACCCCACAAGTGTCCATGGGGGTATCTATGTCGAAACTTTAGCTAAATGTCTATAAAACCAAATGTGTGGGCTGGAGGGCAGCCCCTCTCAGCAGCCATTGACTCTTGCCTGTTGGTGACTGTGAGCTAAGTTGGTGCTTTGGTCCGCTCCTCCGGCAGGCTGGGTTTTACTCAACAAAGTTTTTTGAACCTGAGGATGGAGACACCCCTTTGTGCTGAGACACCACGTGCACATCTGGGCACATTCCGCCCACAGCAGCACAATTAAAACTTAGCTTTAAACGTGTGCTTGTGCATTATTGAACCAGGTCTCATTAGGGCCTGTTGAGTGGTACTAAATGAGCAACTGCTCTGTGATGCTCAGCAATGCCAGGGTGGCCTGCAGGTAGGATCTGGACACTCTAGCCTGATAGCGAAAGAAATGAATGCTTCTCCTGGTCATCCTTCATCCTTAGCTGGGAACAGGCAGAGAGCACTGGTGACAGGTCTCGTGCCACTCCAGCCCCACAGCAAGGCATTGGGGAAGCATCTGGGTATGCCAGTGCCTCCTCTAAGGCACCTGGGCAACAGCAGGTGTGTTCCACTCATTAACTGGCTACGGAAGCAACAGGGACCAGGAGATGTGCAATTAATAACTCGGGTCACCAGCTCTGCGCAAAGTAAATTAAGACAGAAAGAAGCAATATGTCAGGTTCCTTTGGCTGAGAGCTCTGGCACAAAGAACTACAGCGATTATATTTCAGCAACTCTGCTCTTAATTGCATGCAGGCACACCAGTGAAGTTATGCTTGCCAGGCACGGCAGCACACCATGGGGAGACTCTGCCTACTGTAGCTGGGAGACAAAAAGTGTTGCCTCAGTGAAAAGAGGTTGGGGTTTGGGGTCTCACCAGTAAGGGAGGCTAAGAGCAAGCATGCAAGTAGCTACCAGGGCTTCAATGGCAAGCAAATTTTAAGCTAAAGGTAATCGTGTTGGTTCATGCTGACTCCTTTGCTACACAAAGACATCTCCGGACACTGTATGTGCATCACTCAGGAATATTATAATACCCTAGTTTTTATGCTATTAGCATTTTTAACAACATATAATGCTTCATTTAATTCTGCCTCACCAATACCATCCTAGATGCCAATTTAGATATGCATTCTTAACTCACAGAGAAACGTCAAAAAACCCTCATGCCACAACACCAGGCATTGCTCACACTACACACCACTTAGGTCTTACGCTGCATTTGCCTGACTGATGATGATAAATGACTAAACACAGAAGCTATTCTAAATCATCTTCTTTGATCAACTTGAGCTCACATTACTCATATAATCAGTTGTGTTGAAATGCAAGAGGATTGCTCATGTGAAGCAAGGATTTTTTTGTCCTAGTGAATAATAAGAATAAGCAGCCAAACATGTAATAAAAGCAGCAGGAGCTGCTATTTGCTTCCTTGAAGTGTGTTGAATCTACCTCACTTCTGTTGAGGAATTCAGTGACACAGGCTACAACCAGCCAAATTACCCCGCAGCTCTGGGCTCCCTTTTTGATACGCAAAAAAAATCCCCATTGATTTGCATATACTACTATTGCTTCTTCTGGAGCCTTTTGTAGGCTGGGGATTGAAGTATGTGTCTTTCCAGCTTCTTCTAAGGAAAGTAGTTCTTTGAGAACCTCTCCTGCATTCATTAGCTGATAGCCAAATCGTGGAAGTGGGGCAGCCAGGCATAATCAATTACATTTGTATAACCGCTGATGGAACACGATAACTAATTAATGAGACCATGTGCACACACAAAAGAGAAATGCATTCGAAACCCGGCAAAGGCTGAACCGTGTTTGTAAGCCTGATGTGTTTACAGTGTAAAAGACCAATTCAGGCTCCTACTAAATTATTACAGAAAGCCGGAAAGGCCGCTGGTGAGTGCGAGTCAGCATTGAGAGGGGGAAACAGTTTCTTAGTGGGGAATGAAGGAATTCTATAAAATCACTAATCTTCAAAATGGAAGTAGAGGCTTAAAAACAGTGAATTTTCAGATCCTCTTTTGATACACAGGTAATTTCTGCCCCCCCCAGTTTGGACAACAAAGCCAAAAGTGTTAAATTGGCATTTTACTGAAAGATTTAATTTGTGTTTTTGCCACTGAAATTCAAAATGCTACCCAGAAATGGAATAAGTTGTCATAATGATGCATCAGCCAGACTCTCACAACAGTAAAAATCCATTCTGTATAGAGAGCCTCACACATTAATAAATAAACTATTCTGTGAATTATGTCAAATGAAAACAGCTTTCATGGCTGGCCTGGAGCAAACCATAATGACTTTCATTCTGTGATGTAAAAGTATGGATCCACAGAGGAAAGAAAAAGGAAGCACAACCCAGTAATTACAGAGATTTCCTCCTGCATGTTGTTAAAGCAAAGACAGTTTCTAAATGAGTATTCTAGAAGAGACCGTCTGGTATCCCGGGTCTAAACATTTCAGTGATACAAAGGCAGCCTTTGTCCACTCTGACAGTGAGATTCATTACAGAAAATGTGTATCTCATCAAAGCAGTAATTACTGGAAGTATAATCCGCTACCCCAAAATAGGAAAAAGCCCAGAGTTGCAGGCACAAGGCTGCAACCACCCTGCTGATGCCAGCAGCAATCATACTACCAGAACAACATACCTAGCACTGCAGACAGGCAGCTCCCTACGACCTGGAGAAGACACCATACTATCAGGAAAATGCTTTTTCCTCTTGTGACAGCTCAGGCTCTGGAGCTGCTACCACCAAAACCAGAGGGAAGGTTGCAGGAGTATGTGCCAGCATATGCGACAAATCTCAATTCCCAGGCACCAGGCTTGCAGTGTTTCAAATGTCTGAATTTCAGAGGTCAACAGTCCTTGAAACAGCCTGAGCAGCCAGACCTGGGAGCTGAAACTTCCTTTAGGAGTTTCAGGTGTTCGACACTGCTGTGGCTCACGCCTGCAGGAGGGTGTGGGACACCGTGTCCCATAGCCATTGGCATTGGTATCAACATCTGCACTTCAAATGCAAAATGAGGGTTTGAAGGTACATAGAGCCACAAGGGTCCTTCTGCAGATGACCATGGACAGGTACAAAAGCAATATGGGTTTCAACAAGGCACAGCTCGGGGAGTGATAATAGTTTTTAGTGTAATTTCTCTTCCGCTCCCTTCAAAAACCCAACTGAATTAACCACTCAGGCACTTCTGTAAGACAGCTACTTTCTCCATTTTACTGACGGAAGAACAAATTTACTAATTTCGTGTGGTTTCATCACTCTGTCAGAGGGAGGCTGTCAGAGCAGTTACAAGAAGTTCCTGGTTCCCTATCTCCCTGCTCAACTCACCCATCTATTGATTAGTCATTTCCCTGCATTAGCAGTATTGTTACATTTTTAAAGGCTTTTACTTTGCCATCTCAAGACAACAATGACAAACCAGACCTTTTTGAAAATGTGCAAATTGATTATACCTCTTTCTCTGCAATTCTTTCTTTTTTTTTTTTTTTTTGCCCCCCCTTCTGCTGATTAAATAGCTTTTTTTCCAAACACAAATGGAGCACTTCATGCATATTGCATTACTTACAGCTCGGCACTCACAGACTGTTTGTTGTAAGTGCCTTGCACTCAGTCCTGTGCCACTCTGCACCACAAGGAATCACTGGTACCCATACAAAAAGGGCAGAAAACAAGTGGAAAGCCAAAGTGCCAGGCATTGGACTGTCTTCTACAGGCGCAAGGGAGGAGGGCAGCAGAAAACCTGGTGTCTTGGGAGGGGATTTACTGTCTAAGGGGAGGGGATGCGGCTGCAGGGATGCAACAGGACAACAGGAAACAGCCTCAAGTTGTGCCAGGGGAGGTTTAGATTGGATATTAGGAAAAACTTGTTCATGGAAAGGGTGGTCAAGCATTGGAACAGGCTGCCCAGGGAGGCGTGGAATCACCATCCCTGGAGGTGTTTAAAAAACACGTTGATGTGGTACTTAGGAATACAGTTTAGTGGTGGACTTGGCAGTCCTGGGTTAACAGTTGGACTTGATGATCTCAAAAGTCTTTTTCAACTTAAATCATCTCAAAAGGGCAAATGGTGCATTTTGGTTTCCATCACCTGCAGGCTATAAGAGCTATAGGCGCTACCTCCAAACACATCCTGCCTCTAGGAAGGAAGAAAACACTGATCCCTCCAGCCTAAGAGCTATTTGTCACTAGCCTGACGCTCCAGAGGATCCCAAGGGACCCTGTCAGCCTGGACTAACTGCTTCTGAGGTTGACATGTAATTAACCCTGGCAAAGTTTAGAACCCAATATCAAGGGATCTGCTGGCCTTCACCATGACCAGCTCCGATTTCAGCTCTGAATGTGTTACTTCAGGTCCCACCTATTCTGCATCCAGGCAAGAAGATGGACACTCAGCCACCTAAACATCCTCACTGCTCACCTGCCTGGACACACTGCCCAAAGACCAATGCTCAAATACTGAATTAGCTATTTAGTTTTGGAAATGGGACCCACCAGCTGCAAGGCAAAAAGGAGCATTGACATCTTACCCATCCTTCCCTCTGCCTTTTCACCCTTATTATTCGGGCAGTCCAGTCTCTCCGCAGAGAGAGCAGTGGTTAAACCAGCACACCACATCACCCCTCTGAAGGCTGGGGAGGGGAAAAAAGGGCAATCTCTATGTACCTGCTAATTATTTTACTGGATTACACATCTATGGTCTTTTGACTCTTGCACTAGAGACTAGAATACGAAGTTTGAGGACTCCTGGGTGCTGGCACTGCATGTGGCACCCTTGCCTTATGTTTTGGTCAAATTAAATATTTCTTCTTTTATTTTGCTTATTTGTCAAAAACAGGTAATGATGTTTAGACACCTCTACAGCAGAGCTAACATTGGTAAAGCACTTAATGTAACACAGGTGGAAGTAACATAGGAAAGTGCTGTTCAATCTCTCCACTCCCACGTTGCTATGAAGACACACACAAAATATCCATGAACCCATTTTTTTAGTGGAGGCAACATAGAAAGTTGGTCTTAAACCTGAAATATATTACTAGTTTAATTTAGCCAGCATTTTAATTTAAGTTAACCACAGCTCCACTTGAATTGCTCAAGCAGAAGTAAAAATGGAAAGATTAAAAATAAAAAGAGCCCAAATTTAACAGCAAAGGCACAAGGCCAGCTTACTGAAGCTGGACCCACGTGAGCAGCGCCGGGACTGGCAGGGACCAGTCCTCGCTCTCGGCTCTGTGCCTGGCTTTTAAATCCCTTTAAGGAGGGCCGATGATGGAGGTAGAGCCAGCTTTTACAGTGGCAGCCCAGCTGGGGATCAACACTGCAAAAACAAACATATAAAACTCCAAATCAAATTGCATTTGTAATGAAAACATTGCCGAGGCGAGCAGCCCCGGCAGAAGGCATCCCTCTGGTTGGCGGCCACCAGAGCTGCTGCCTGACTCCTGCTGCGCCGCATCGCGCCGCTGACGTCATTTCTCTCCCTGCTGTAGGAGCAGTAATGAAATTCAGTATCTTGTGTCTCTTCCTGCACTCGCCTCACCCTTACCGAGCTAGTAATTAAAAGAAAACGAGGAGGGGGAGCAGGGATGTCAGGCTAGCGTGTTTCCTCCCCTTTCTCTTGTCCTTCATCTGGGATTGCAGCAGGTTTGCTGGCAGCAGCCACCCCTCACATCACCCCGAACCACCCCCCACATCCCCTCGAGCCTTTGGGGCTCCCTTTTCCCAGGGGTGATGCTGCAGCCCAGCTTGGCATGCAGCCCCCACACGGAGCGAGGAGGGGCTCGGGGGGGCTGTTGCTCCTGCACTATAAGCATCTGTGTGACTGTTTCTGATGTCCACAGCAGGCACCACCTCAGCGTTTGATAGGAACCTGCTTTGATCCTGCATTTCTGGGGCACATCTTCCCTGGGCAAGGAGGAAAGGCTTTCCCCATAACACCCCCTGCAGCAAGGTGGGCGCTGCTGTCCTGCATGCCGGGGCCAGAACCACAGTGGCCCAGCTGCTGCTGGGGCATCAGCAAGTTTCTGTAATAATTACTTCTGAGCCGTGAAAACAGAAGAAATCCAAAATCCTTTTCCTCTTAATGAGTACCCCTGTCTGGCTTTCCGTCAATACACCAACAGGAGCTCTGTTTTTTCATTTATCATCATTGATGTTCTGTTTCTGTTCCCAGCGTTTTTTAATAGAGGTCTTTGCTTAAAGGATACCCCTATGGACTCCTGGACAGAGGGGAGTCATTAACAGACAAATCAAATAAGCCATCCCAAAGCACAGACTAGGTAGGGGAAGCTCGCCTGGGGAAGCTGGAGCTGTGGGGGTGATGAGGATCCGTGATGCTGGGGGGCACTGTGCTGCATCTCACCAGCATGGGGCCACCAGCAGGAAAGAGCTTTACATCAGGAAGAATTCAGCGCCGACCCAGACGCTAAGGAAGATCCATGCCTGTAGATACCTAGGCCTCTCCTTCTGACTTGATTGCTGTTTTAGTTAATTTACCCTAATGAAGAAGAGTGTTGCGGTACAAACAGCGGTTGCTAACAAGCACGTGGTGGCAGCAGCCAGCATCAGCTGGGGAGCACCGACCCAGGCTGCCTGGCGATGGAGAGCTGCACAGCTCCAAAACCCACCCGCAGCTCCCCGAGTCAGGCTCACCCCCTCCAAGCCACAGCTCCCTTCATCCTCCCAGGTTTACAATGAGGAGAACAAATACAAACCCACAAGTAAAAATTCCCTTTCCTTCCCACCGTGCGCTTCCAGCCAGCCAGGGCAAGCGGAGCAGAGCAGGAGTGAGCTGGCTGTGCCCCGCGTAAGTGGCTGCCACGCATGAGGTATTTTTTAATGGTTTTAAATGGAGTGAAAGGATGTTTTCCAAGCTACAGAGCAGCAATATGCTGATCTCACTTAAACATCTGGAATAGTTTCAAATGATTGCTTTATGTGAATATAGTGGCAATTATAGAGTTATTTTGTTTCAGATGTTTTGGAGGTTGTTTTGTTGGTTTCTTTTTTTTTTTTTTCTCCTTAGTGACTTAGGAGGGGGCATACAAATTGCAGGAGGACCTGGTCCCAGCCCCAGGCAGCTGGAACAGCTCAGCAGCCTAAATCTGGCCACATCACAGATCCACCAGCCAGTTCCTGCATTAAATTTAAACCATTTAAAATATTTAAGGTTTTTCGTTATTCTAGCAGTTTAACATCCCTGGACAAGGCTGCATGTCTTCCCCTGAAGTTCTTTACAATGCTGGTGACAAAGTAATTTCTGTACCCTGATGTGCCTTGCAAGTGAACAGGGCTGTCTAGATCAGTCAGGCTCAACTCTCTTTGGTTTAGGGGACACACTAATTTTTCCAGGGTGGATGTGGATCCCTCCAGCAAGACCTGAGCATATGCCACCCTTCCCAACTCCTTCATCAGCCACTCATGGGCACCGCAGACAAGATTATTAAAAACTGCTGATATCAAACCACATCAGCCCCAACCCCCTTAATACACAGGCACGTCTTCCCATGCCAAAGCACAAAGCTGGGGATGGGACCAAGGACCAGCCTGCAGCCTCAGCACCTCCATCCCACACCATCCTGCATCTTCTGGTAGCTTCTGTGATGAGACAGCCTTCAGAAAAGCAAATGGAATGGTATAAAAACATCAAGAGACACAAATCAGCTCTTCCCAGTGTTCATCTCTTCCCATAGTTAATCCACCACTTTAATTTGAGGTTGGTCCCACCTCAGCTTCCAGCCATTGATTCTCAGCATGCTTTTCCTTACAAGACTTCAGAGCTGGCTCTTCAGTATTTATTATTTTCACTTTGCAGCAGGTTTTTGGCAGGAGTAAACCAAAGACGGGTTCACTTAGGAAAGGCGTTTTCTTACAGCACTAAGTACGCAAGAACATTGCGCTGAGATAAGAACATCCAAGTTGTAACAGTTCAAAACCAGACAGATGTCTGCCCTGTTTCTTGGCTAGTTTAAGTCAGTTTGGCACAAACCTAATTATAGTAACCTGAGTCTTTCACGTTCACCTAGGAGCATTCACAAAGTCCAAGAATAACAATTAAACAAAGGATGGGAAGTGGTTGGGTGAAGCAGAGCATGACCTCTTTGCCAGCCCATGCTTCAGAGATGCTGTGCTTTCGATAAAAGGAAGATGAATTTTGGGTAGTGATCACTTTTCCTAGAGAATTTATTTTCCCCATGGCTGAAACACTGCCCTGGCAAAGCAGAGCCACCCTGGAGGTGCCAGCACATGTACACACTGCCCCAAGGACTGTGCTGCTTCATCCCCGCTGGCGCAGACCCACCGAGCTCTGGCCCAGCTGCCCCTTCCAGCACAAACTTTTATTTCAACCAGAAAGCAGAACCTAACCTGAGATCCCACCATGCCACAAACCAGCTGACTCCTTGAGCAACCCAAAAGCCAAACCCAGTTTGTATTCTCAACCCAAAGACGTACGTATGCAGTAACAGGTTTTCCTTATTATTATTCCTTGTTAGAACATCCAGCCTTTCAGCTTCGGGTTGCTCAAGGTAAAAAACAAGCACAATTTGAACCGTGATCAACCAAAACATGAAATGAATGCTGTGTTTTATTTAATAAACTCCAGCCATACAAGGCTGCCTGACAGACACAATGTAATTTGTTTTGGATGTAAAGATGGAAAAATAATTGTTTTGTCTTCAGGGCAATTAAAAGAATATTTCTGTAATAACAGGAAAGGAGCTGCCTGGTTAAAATTAATATTAATAAACTATGTTACCTGTTCCTTTATATTAACATGCAGAGATTGTCAATTCTTGTTATTTTGCTCAAAGTCAAGAGGTCATCACGTGTCACTAGGAAGTCACTGCTGCTGGTATCAGCAGCTCGCCTGAGAACTACACCGTTTGCTGAAGAACAGCAAAAAGGGAGGGGGGGAAGCAGCAGCAGGCAAGTAGTTCTTGAGAATATGGCTTAGAATGAAAAAGCACAGAGAAAGAGAAAGAGAAAACCAAGATATTTTCATACTTTTACGACAACCCTAGAGCAGATGGGTTCAGGCAGGAGGATTCAGAAGTATTTAAAAACGGCTGCAGCTGGCTATGCTGTCAGCTACTGGCTCTCGAGGGGCCGTGGCACTGCTGCCGCCGCGCTCCTGTCCCGGCTCGCCCTAGCTACGCAGAAGCCAGACCCCAAAGTGTGTTGCCATTACATCAGAAAAAACACATTTCTTAATTGGAAAAAAAAAAAAAAAAAAAGAAGTTCCTAAAATGTATTCCAATGACTACAAAAATGAAGCGATAAATTGAATGAAGAAACCACTCCAAGGGCTCATTTAACCCACACGATTCACTGGGACCTGAACAAGCAGCACCTTTAAAAACTTTCTCCTGCAGGGTTCACCAGGATGATGGCAGCATCCAAAAATTAAAAACAATCAGTTCAGAAGTTTATTCTTACAGCTCCCTGGCTATAGCACCAAAATAAATAACAAAAAAAATTATCACCTGTCCCTGTAAGGGCCAATCCATGGTGATCACAGCCCATAGCCAGGCACAGCCTGGCAGCGATCTCAACACGCTGGATATAGGAGTGGAGCTAAGGTCCCAGATTTTTTACAGCGCAGGTGGAGCACAGGGATGTCCCACAGAAGGTCTCTGCATGGCCCAGCACAGTGATGGTGGGCTGACACGCAATGCCAGCAGGAGCATCCCTGCTGCTGGAACATGCTGTGATGGTGCCGAGCTTGGAGTTGGGCTTGGTCTCCACAAGGGCCCAATGTGCCACAGTGGCCACCAGCACCTCGCTGTTACACATAGCCATCATCGCTTTTGGTAGCACTTGAAGGGTGTCATCTTCTTGCTCCTTATGGGGCTGTGTTTACTGGGGCTAAAACCACACAGACAAACAAAGGGGGGCAGAGCATCTCTGTTGTATAAAACAATTGGGATGGACAAAAATTTCTCCAGAGCAGCAGCACTGGAGAAGGCAAAGCTCCCCTTGGCTACCAGGGCTCACCCAGCACTGGGATCCAGCCAGAAACTGGCTCAGGTGCCCTTTTCAGTTCCTCCACATGGAACACATCCCTCTTTGCTATTGCAGTTAAAAACTGTGTGCCCCTCTTTTGCAGCCAGGCCACCAGCACAGGAGGGAGATGCAGCCGCAGCCCTGAGTGGGTGCTGCCAAAGCCATCTGTGACCCACCTCCACGGAGCCCAGCACCAGCCATGAGCAGCTTCTTCTCACGCCTGGACCCACGGCGGGTGCCGTGGGGGGTGGCGGGCCATGCCCTGCGTGCCCGCATCCTGCGCACCAAGCCCGTGGAGTCGATGCTGGAGGGCACGGGGACCACGGCTGCCCAGGGCACCCGGCTGGCCAAGGTCCTCACCACCCTTGACCTCATCTCCCTTGGCGTCGGGAGCTGCGTGGGCACCGGCATGTACGTGGTGTCCGGCCTGGTGGCCAAGGAGATGGCGGGGCCCGGGGTCATCGTTTCCTTCATCATCGCTGCTGTTGCCTCCATCTTGTCAGGTGAGTCACGTGGGTGGAGTTTGAGTAATGGGCCATCTCATGCATCCTCTGGCTCCATTCATGGGTAAACACCTGGCAGGACCCACGCTCAGCAGCAGAAGCTACAAGAAAGTAACAACTTCTCCATAGACTAGAAATCCCTTTCACACTGGGCTTACCCAGCTGATGGGATGCACTGTCCCTCATTGCCCTAGTATCAGACCAAACCTTGTACTGGGAGCCACCAACCCAAGCGTAATGACCCCAAAATGCTGCTGATGGCTTCCCCACGGATGGAGCCTGTGGTCAATGTATTTTGAAACAGTTGAGAGTTTGGCAGCCGGAGCCCCAGGCAAAGAGCACGGCCAAGCCACAGCACTGGAGCAGGAGCAAACGTGGCTTGTGGGAAACCCTGTTTTGACAGCAAAGATGTCGGTGGCTTGGGTAGCACCAGGGCCGGCTTCTTCTCTTGTGACGTTGCTGACAGTTACAAGATTCCTCAGTTAGTTTTGGAGTTGATTTTATTGGCTCCTATTCATGCAGGATCACTCTCTGAATTTCCAAACAAAAGTCCCAACAAACAAACGTGGAGAGAGGAATTATGTATTTTAGTGAAAAGCTGGTGAATTCCATATCCTCCGTAGGAACCCAGCTGAGCATATGGCTCAAGCTGTGGTTTCCACATGAAGCCAGTACTGCTGGCATTTGTCCTTTCCAGATCAGTGCTAACACGATGCTGTGATGTTCCTGCTCTCCCTGCTCGGAGGACTTTGCATGCTGTGTCAGTTTGGTATCCAGCTTTTATCCGTGGGCTGGATAAGAAAACTTGAGTAAATGGCAAAGGGCTTTGACAGACAACAGGAACAGCAAACACTGCTAAATGACCCAGCTCAGCTTTCCAGGTCTCTGGATTTTTGTAGGAAGAGGTGGAAGCACATCGTGCTCTCTCCATAGAGGTTGCAGTGCTACTCCATGGAGCACCTCCATGGAGATCCTGCCAAAACATGTGCAAGTTTGAGCCTCCAAAACCCCTGCAGCCCAGAGGCACAGCACGAGGACGAGCCACACTCTCCAAAGCTGTGCCAGGGAAAGAGCCCAGTGATGCTGGCTGGGGACAACCACACAGGCTGCCCTGCCTCCCTGTTCCTTAGTTGAACGCCAGGCTGACAAGGCTGCTTGGACACATTCTACCACCGATTCAGCCCAGAACAAGAGCTGAGCAGGCGCAATAAGATCCAATGGTTATTTGAGATCCTAACACAACAGATGAAGCAACATGTCCATTTTTAAACTGAGGCGGTAGATAGCATTAGTGTCTATCCTTTCCCACTGCCTGCTTTCTCTCCTCTGCAAGGGTTTTGCTGGCCGTGATGCAAACCAAGAGCAAACGGAGCTTGGGTGGGTCTCATCTAACAAAAACACCCTGTCCTCCAAAAGGGGCTTTTTCACCCCAGACGCGATCCCTGCCCCGCAGCAGGGACCTCCTCCTGCCTTCACCCACGGGAGCCTGCGCCGCTTCCCACTCAGCTTTCATCTCTCCTTGCTTTTGTAGTCTTGGGAAAGTGTTTTGCAAGGGATGGGGTATTTTGATAGTCTCTTTGGCTGCTTTCTCGCCTCATCATTGACACTGCTGTTGTTTATAACAGCAACACGTTTTTGGCAAGTAAAACCAAGCATGGGTTTGGGAGCTGGATGGGCTATCAGGCTCATCGGGGACGTGATCTCAGCTCTCACATCATGGTCACTCCTGGCGTGTGGGGCAATGAGCTTGGGCAAACTTGCACAGACAGGTTTTAAGGAGCTTCTCACAGTTTTAAGGCCAGATGGGACCATTAGATCACTCATTCTCCCTTGGTGCATCACAGATCACCAAATCAGATCCCACTGCCTGCAAAGTGAGCTCAGGAGGGTTTTGGCTTTAAAAAAAAAAACTTTTCCAGAAAGCAATTTAGCTCCCTTGGGAGATGGCCACGGGGAAGCCCTGCCAGACAGGTCCTGCTGGTGGAGAATCTCTTTGCACTCTTTAGCCTGGTTTAGGACAGGGATTTTTTCAGTTTCATCTACCCAACAAATTCCAGTTATGCCTTCCCTAGGTTTAAGCAACATGTGCCTCATCAGGGTACTTACCAACATATTAGAGACATTATAATCAATTAAACTGACAAATTAAGTGAGATCAATCACTGGAAGGCCTTTTATTCAGCTCTCAAACAGAAATGCTTGCCCAACTTCCCTCCACAAAGCCCCCAGCACAGGGGACACCGCAGGCTCCCTCCATCAGCTGTGACCGCTGGCATTCCCTGCTCCCACTCCCAAATCTCACCAAAGCCCTTCCTCAGCAAAAATCAGCAGCTTCCATCTTACCCAGCCCCATTACCTTCTCGACCAGCCACTGCTTCTCCCTTTGGTGATCTCCTTTCCTATACCTTGTTGATCACAGTGTGCAAACGCCTCACTGCCAGCTCAGGCAAGGGTTGGATCCTGCCCCACCATGGTCACCAGTATGGGATAGTTTCCCCCACCACACAAACCCGCAGGCTTTGGTGCCAGGCTGTGCAAGGGAAGAAGAGACTTTCTCTCTCCCATGGGAACAGCTCTGCAACCGCAGAAACTCTTAGCAGGGGTTTGAAGCACCAAGCCATGCCACGTTGGAGCGCATTGCCATACTCTTACCTGGTACCCACGTGGGAGCAGGCTCAGCAGCATCCAGGATGTGATGGAGCAGGGTAGAGCTGAGCACATGCCTCAGGTGCAGCCTGGCTGCAGGATAAGGGCTGGGATGAGGGGCTGCAGCTGCAGCTGATGTCCTGCTTGGGTGGTGCTGCAGAGAGATAGGAGTCCTTTTTCTAAGGAAACTTTCTTTATTGAGCTGCCTTTTATATATCTGCACACAGTGGTCATGAAACACAATGCATGGGCTCAGTGGCTTGCTGAAAATAGGATTTTGCTGTACATCTGCCTCAATAAATTGGCTGCTCTTGGTTAATGAAGGACCATCCCTTTGGATTTCTTGTATGGTAGCATGAATTTACTGGCGCTACCTCCAGCGGTGCTGAAAGCCCTCCCCAAAGGCTTGTTTCACCTGAAACGTCACTCACACCGAGCCAGTGCCCTGTGGGATGTCTCATGGTCCCTGTGTGGCCTCGTGCCAGGCAGCAGTGGGAGGTCAGCATCCACACCATGGCCACCACTGCACTGGGACGCCAAAAGCAAAGCAGCAGCCACGAGGGTGCCCTGAGCTGCGGTGCTTGCACCAGGTCCTCGTGCCACCGGTTGTGCTGCCCAGCAGCTGTTGCAGTGCTGGGGTTTGGGGGTCGAAGCCAGTGGGGACTTCACGGTCCCTGCCCCGCCGAGGCACTACTCACCAGCAAAAGCCCCCAGCAGGCAGGTCAGGGTGCCCAGTGTGACCCCAAGCCACCGCTAACACAGAAACATCAACACTAATCCTGACATACTGGCACTGTCTGCAAAGCTGCTGGTGACCTCACCTCCTACCTTCAGACAGCATAAACCAGAGAATGGAGAGGTCAATTAAATCTGACAAATGGAGTTTTGTAGATGGGATCTTGGAAGGGACAATGTCATGGACCAAACCACTCAGCTGTGTTTATGTCCTCCTGAATAAGGTCAATAACTATAATTACACCAGTGTAGTGACTGTCAAATCAATTACACAGTATAGCTGATATTCAAGGAAAAGAAATGGTTGTCTGAAAAGATTGCCTTCCACAGCAGCCACTGTGTTGGTTTATTTTCAACAGAAACTTGTGAACACTCTTTACTGGAGGCAAAAAAAGAAATTCATCTCCAAATTCAAAAAGTTATGTTGGGGAGGCTGTGCCTAGCCTCCGCCTGCAGCCCCGGAGCCGAAGCACCAGGAGAGATGCATCTCCCCGGCTGCCAGGGGGTGAGGTGCTCGGGCACCAGGGACGCCGAGAAGTAACTGGGTAACACAGTTTTGTGTTGCAGTTTTATTAAAACACCACTACCACCACCACCACTAACAATAATAATAGTAAAAATAAAAAATACAGTACTGATGCAGCAGAAATTAGTGAGATAAAATCTGTGCCCTAATAAACTATTATTTGCACCCAGATAAAATTTGCACCCAAATAAATTATGATATTAACTTCCTCTTTAAGCAGAGAGGGAAGGGCTGCAAATCAGTTTCTGGTGGAGGACTTGCAGCACCGCAAAGCAAAGTGATGTGATTAATGCCACCAAATACATCCACTTGCAGTCAGGGATGGACAGCAGGTCTTGCATCACATGCTATGATAAAAAGCAGTTTATTTTCTTAATATATGCTGATACCTAATGCAAATATCCACAACGTATTGCTGGACCTGATGCACAGTGGAAGATTACTCTTCTGTTCTGGGATCCTAATAGAGTAATTGAAAACACAAACATTTTATACATATTAATGTCTTTGGTCTGCCATTATCATCCTGTATCCTTATCTTGTCATTGGCTAAAAGTAGAGCTGCCTCCAAGAAAGATTATATGATTTTTAAGGCCATCAAAGAGAGAAACTAGATACTTGTCCCTATCAGAGCACCTGTTTCATAAATCATTCAGGCCTCTAGTTATCGGTGAATGTCTTGCCTTTGCCGAGCACATGCATTTTTCATCAGCTTTGAATAATGACTGTCTGTAGGGCTGGATGGTGGGGATGTCTTGCCGCTCCTGCAGTTGGGTCTGCTTTACAGAAATCGAGTTGTGAAGGGTCCTGTTGCAAAGCACTGCCAGCATCGTGCATGCAAGTTAGTGAACAGAATATAAGAAACCTCTAATACCAAGAAAAGAAGCACCACTAAATTCAGCCTAGGGGTTCAATAGTTCTGTGTTTGTGCTGTGTAAAAAACTGCACCTACAGTAAGAGTGGTGACCTTGTAACATTTCTTCTCTCTATACTGAACTGATCACAAATTTGAAGCAATTATTATCTTCTAAATAGAGAATAGCAGCTGATAAAGAACTCCATAATAATTACTACATGTTTACACAATGATAATAACAGCCCTAACCCATTAACTCCTATGAGCTGAACAGGGGTCTTTAGGGCAGGGGCTTAATCAGTGCTAAACACGCAGGACACAGCGCATCGTTCCAGCACTTGTTCTAATATTTGGGTAGTTTACCACTAAGTCCATCAGTTCCTCTTAAATAAAAGCGAATGGTTGTTTTAAGACAACAATGTGTCAGGGTCAGGGTTTTATTGAAAAGTATCCTGACACAGTAAGTACACAAGGAGTTTGGAAAGAAAGTCCACTGAAACCTCCTCCCAAACAGTTCCAGTTAAATACTTCTTGCTTTTCTTCTTCTACAAAGTCAGTTTTGCAAGTGCTCTTCAGAATGGGACTTCTATGTAATATTTTAAAGTGTTAAAATAACTTACATTCTCTATGTAAGATGGCTTCAAACTCCTCTTACAACAGTAGGAATGAGAGCAGGGATGATCAGGGCGGTGCTGGTGCCTGGATCTGCACAGCAATGACCTGAGACAGGCATCTGGAGATTGCACAGCCGGGGCAGGGAGAGGTGTCGCCTTGTGTGAGCCCTCCTGTGGCATCTTGCATGGATCCCATGCAACGACTATAACCATTCCTGACCTCCTTGTGCCCCACGGTGCTTTGGAGAAACCCAAACACTGTTCCCTGGCAGGTCTCACTGTAACCACCTTTGCCTGGCAAACCCCAGGGCTGTGATGGTTTCTGCAGCCAAAAGTGCTGGGAGCTTGTCAAAATACTGATACCACAAACAAAGCATTCGATAAAATCCCAGGAAAAATGGCAAAAATCACATTATGGTGTCACTGTTGGATGAGGAAGGAGAGGTATCTATCACTGTCAAAGCTACTGCAAGGAAACAGGGCGCCAAGGACCGCACCACCGGCGCTGCCCAGTTCTGCTCGCTGTGCATGAATTCCCCCCCAGCTTTGGTTTTTGGGGGCTGCAGCTGGCCATCAGAGGCATGCACCTGTGAGAAGGCTCTTCTACAGCAGGCTGTAAAGGTTTGGCTAGTTTGAACTGTGTATCCTCAGGAAAAACAAACAAACAAACAATCACAGCTTCATCTTAATGGGAAAACGGGCTGGTTTTTAAGCCAAGCAACTGGAGAGGGAGGGTCACCATTGCCCCCTGCGATGTCTCTGGGCTCTTGATGGTGGCCACAGCCCTAGGTACCCCCTGGCACCTCCAGGCAGGTGGGACCAAGGCAGTTTTACTTTTTCCTTTTCCAAGCACATTTTCCTTATGTTACTTCGTATTTTTCTAAACAGGTGTTTGCTACGCCGAGTTTGGCGTGCGGGTTCCCAAGACCACAGGCTCTGCCTACACCTACAGCTACGTGACAGTGGGGGAGTTCGTGGCGTTCTTCATCGGCTGGAACCTCATCCTGGAGTACCTGATCGGCACGGCCGCGGGTGCCAGCGCCCTCAGCAGCATGTTCGACTCGCTGGCCAACCACACCATCAGCCGCTGGATGATCAACAGCGTTGGGACGTTGAACGGGCTAGGTGCGTCATGCCATGTGTAGCTGCCTGCGCTAATTAGGGCCTGAAAAGTAACTGGAAGCTCATAAAAAATCAGACATGAGTATTAAGCTTCATTCATTATTTACCATCCGTCTGCCTCTGGTACTTTGCCTTTGCCGTCTGGTTCACAGACAGGATTTAGGGGGATGGGGTACACAATACCTTGGAACCCCGTCGGGATGAGCTGGTGTTTAGCAGAGTAAGCATCCAGAAAAACTAGTCGAATGTCAGAAGCTAACGACAGCATGGGGGCACTTCACCCAGTGCGGGTGCTCTGCTCGGTCCCGGTAAGGCACACGCAGAGCCTTGTTAGAGGGTACAAGCCGGTGCCTGCACTACTCCGTGTAGGAACTCGGGGCTCTGGTGGTTCTGTATAACCAGCAGTTCCAGCAATACTTCATAGTTCCTACCAGTAAGGTAAACAGCTAGCTGTCCTGCACCCGTGGCATGAAAACTTACTGTTTAATTAATTTTTAATTACTACTTGGCAGATACATGTTTTGTAAATTGGGACCCGGTCATTTGTTTGCTGCCCTCCCCAGACTCCAAACAGTGTCTTGAGGCATCAAGATTTATCACCTTAATAAAACAATTTGAGCTAGCGGAGGCAGGGGCACCTGGACACCACCTTTGCAATGAGACCGAGCAGTTCTGCCAAGGTCCCCGCAGAGTTTCTGGGGTGCACAGCTGTGGTTGGAGAGTTAGACACCTCTTTTCTCTTACCTAGGGAAAGGAGAGGAGTCGTACCCTGACCTTCTTGCTCTGGTCATTGCTGTCGTCGTCACCATCATCGTGGCCATGGGGGTGAAGAACTCAGTGGGGCTGAACAACGTGCTCAACATCATTAACCTGGCAGTCTGGATCTTCATCATGATTGCCGGTCTCTTCTATGTCAAGGGTGACAACTGGTCTGAAGGGCAATTCCTGCCGTTTGGATGGCCGGGGGTAAGTCCTGGGTGCACGGAGGGACACACAGACCTAAGCGGTGCCGCCCAGCTGCCACACACTCGTCTTTGCCCATGCTATACACACCCTACTTCCACGGCACTCCCCAAATCTCAACCCTGCTAAACCCAGCTGGACTTTGGCCAGGGACCTTCAGCTTCCAGCACTGCAGACTTGGATCCAGACCCCCTCACTCCACCAAACCAAACCCAAGGAGTATGGCAATGCTTTGCCCGTATCTCCTGCCACCTCTTAGAATAAACTTTTCCAAAACATCCTCCTGGAGAGCCAAACTCCGTGTGGGTCCCTCCCCTAAGAAATGCCGCTCATTGCCGGGCAATGGAGCAAAATGCAGTGGCCACCCGAGACAGGGCACTCAGGAGGAGCTCGCTCAGCCTCTGCGGAGGGGGAAATACTTGTGTTGGCTGGTTTTCAACAACAATGTTCTCAAGCATTTGTTTTGAGCACTTCATAATGCCACCTGCCAGTACTTATTTTATGGATGTTCCCTCAAAGCTTACTGAGAATTTGGACATATTTGGCTTTTTTAGCTTGCTTGCACTGGTTTTTATCCAAGGATGAACAGAGACTGAAAATATCTCAGCTGGCCTAAACCCAAGATAATTTCTCAGATTTACACTGCTTGACTCCATCGGGGTTTTGTGCAGAAAAATAAGCAAGAAAGTAAAGTAAACCAAGAATCTTGATTATCGAAAGGGTCCCGAGCTGCCATACAGTCCTTGCACCTCCCTTCAGTAAATCAATAACTCTCTGCCAGGGAACAACAATGAGGAGAGGAGCACTGAGGCTTATTTGAGAGCAGAGGTTGTATTTACCTTTGGATTGTTCTTGGCTTTCTATGCCATACGATAGAAATGGAAAGGAGAAAGTAGAAAATAGCTGTTTTTCTCCAATTCAACTCACCAAATACCTCCTGGCAAAAAAAACCCCATGGTTTAAAAACATACATATCCAAAACACATCAAAACTGATAGGGTCTTCCCATCATTTTCAGCTGCTTGTTCGTCTCCCAAATCGTTTGTAAAAGTAAATTCACCACACCACAGACATGAGCTCCCCAGAAGGATGGGGGATAATTAAAAAAGATAATTACAGGTAGTCCCCCAAAAGAGGTGAGTTTTACTGTGTGCTCCATCAGTAGACAGCTGAGATGACAGGTGTGATGGACACGTGGTACCCAGCTAGCTAGCTAGATGCATGCGAGTGTTTCACAACGGCAAATTAGCTCACTCAGCCACACAGGTTTTGCCCTGCTTCAGTGTTTCTTTCATATTAATGTCCTTGCTAATATCGTATGTTTTAAAAAATCGCTTTAAAAAATAACTAAACAGTACAAATAAATCCTCATCCAAGTGCTCCAGCGTGTGCTCCTAACCTGTCGGCAGCTTCCAAGGAAAACAGAAGTTGTTTGGAAAGCGGCACACATCTGACTGTGGCTGCTCTCTTCTGCTTCCTCTGCTAGCGGATCTTGCTGCCACATGAGACATCTGGATAAGATGGAATGTGTAAACATGCTCCAGATCCCTACTAATATATAAACAGATTTGGGGCGGTGAATTGTGAAAGCAAACCTGAAACTGGCTGATTGTCTCCCCTGTTGCCACCAGGATCTCCCAGCAGATCGAGCACCGCGCAGGCACAGGGTCATGGTGCACCATGAGCAAGCTGCAGATGCCTCCAGTGACTCAGACCACACGTTAAAATCTTTTCCCAAGACCAGATCTCCGAGTTGTGGGTGCTCCCAGGGTCTGTCCCTAGGTGGGAATGCCCAGCTCTGTGTGTGCACCCCTGACCTGCCCCTGCTCACCCTTTAGCTCAGGCAAGGCAGAACTGGGCTCCTTCATGTTTTGCGGAGTTCCCTGTCCCTGGCTGGGTGCCAGCCCCCCCCTCCTGGCACTCAGGCCCTCCATCTTCCACACAGGTGCTCAAAGGGGCTGCCACGTGTTTCTATGCCTTCATCGGCTTCGACATCATCGCTACCACGGGAGAAGAAGCAAAGAACCCAAACACCTCCATCCCCTACGCCATCACGGCCTCCCTTGTCACATGCTTGACAGCATACGTGTCTGTAAGTACTGGTTATACATACATAAATGTACATAAATATATATTAATGCATATATATATATATACACATATCTAAAAAATCAGTATCTATATATAGCACGTCCCTTCTGGGCATCTGCGTGGCTCCCCTGCCCATGAGCCAGGGTGCCAGTCTGACGCTCAGATGCTTGGACAAGGGCCCTTTCTTTGGTGGGAGCCGAGACACCAGCTGTGCTTCGTGTGACCGCACCGTCCTGCCGAGGCTCCCCTCGGCCCCAGCCCAGCCTGTCCCCAGGCTCTGGTCACCCTGCCGAGATCCTTCTGCCGGCTGCAGGGGGGTGATGGCAGCTGGGTTTTGACTGATGCCTCATGCCCACCCACACCTATTTTTACATCCAGCCTTGCAGCAGCTTTTCTTTGTGTTTTTGGGAAAAGCAGCACTGCCTCTGCTGGAGATATGGGAGAGGGTCCATGTGAAAGGAAGGATGGGCAGGGGTGGCCATGCGAGAGATATTCAGCTGCTCTGCACCCCGATAAATGCACGCCTGTACTCAGGGATTTTCCCTGTAAAAGAGCAAAATTGAATCACAAAGGAGAAAAAAATTATTGTTGTGATTGTTCCAAAGAAACTCACTCACTGCCTCTCCTGCAGCGTGGTGGGCTCCCCTTGAAACCAGCGTCTCTGGCTCAGATAGGATCAGGGTGTTGCCCTAAGCAATGCCATCTGGGAGTGTGGGTCTGTCCCATGGGGCGTGTGTGACTCAGGGCAGCACTGTCCCCACACAGGAACATGGCCAGCACGAGCATCCCTAACCCCACCGAGCCCCACAGCCTCCTGCATCACCGCTGCAGCAAGGTGCAAGGTGTCACCTTCTTGCCTTTGGATGGCAGAGACCAAGGCCCTGCATTCCCCTGGATTAACCACCCCACAGCAAAGCACGTATGGACCTTACCTCCAGCATTTTATATGCCCTCCACAGGGGACACAGAGATACAGTCCCAATCAAACATGACATTTTTTGGCTTTCTACCCTTCAGAAGCAGCCCCCACACCCTGCAGGTCCCCAGCAGCCCCTGGAGCTGCTGCTGACATCTGTGTCCTGCTCCTCTCGCCTCCCCCAGGTGAGCATCATCCTCACACTGATGGTGCCCTATGATGCCATCGACACTGAGTCTCCACTGATGGAAATGTTTGTGGCCCATGGCTTCCATGCAGCCAAGTTCATCGTTGCCATTGGGTCTGTGGCCGGCCTGACTGTCAGTTTGCTGGGCTCCCTCTTCCCAATGCCCAGAGTCATTTACGCCATGGCTGGTGACGGGTTGCTCTTCAGGTCAGTTGTGCCCCTGCTGGCATTTATTTTTGCCCCCTTGGGACCCAGAGGGGAGGTGTGCTGGGGGGATGGGGTCCGTGCTGTGCCTCGACAGCCCAGTACCGTCACTGCAGGGAGCAGTGGGTGCCCACAGACTCCATGCTTGCAGAATGGGGCATGCACCAAAGCAAAATCCTGGAGGGAAAAAGTCAGGAGTGGCCTATGCAAAAGTGTCTCATTTGGTGCTGGTGCCTAGGGGTCCAGCTCATGAAAGCATGGGTGTTTAATTCAAGAGTTATGTGCAAAGGAGAGCAGCTTACATGTATAAACCCTTGGCACTTATTTGCAAGTGTCCAAGTGCCCATTCCAGAGCTGGTTAGACCTAGATTTAACTCCAGATCCAGCCTCAGCAGTATTTCCAGTCCCCAGCTGTCATGAGTCTAAGCTCCAAAAAGCAGTAAGAGCCGAAGGGATCACAGCTCTGAGCCTGGCCCCTCCAGCCAGGTAAGGGTTATTGCAACGGGGAACCACTGCGATCTGCAATTCTAACTTTCTGCGACTGTTTCACACTCCAGATTTTTGTCCCACGTCAGTTCTTACACGGAAACTCCCGTAGTGGCTTGTATTGTCTCTGGATTCCTCGCAGCTTTGCTCTCCTTGCTGGTCAGCCTGCGAGACCTGATAGAAATGATGTCCATCGGCACGCTGCTCGCCTACACGCTGGTCTCCGTCTGCGTCCTGCTCCTCCGATACCAGCCCGAGAGCGACATCGACGGCTTCGTCAAATTCCTTTCTGAGGAGCACACCAAGAAGAAGGAGGGCATCCTGGCCGACTGTGAGAAGGAAGCTTGCTCCCCAGGGAGCGAAGGAGAAGAGTTCACTGGCCCACCGACCAACACGTGTGGGGCCAAAAATCTGCCATCGCTGGGGGATAACGAGATGCTAATTGGGAAATCAGATAAATCCACCTACAACGTGAATCACCCCAATTACGGCACAGTCGACATGACCTCAGGGATAGAGGCAGATGAGTCTGAGAACATCTACCTCATCAAGCTGAAGAAGTTGATCGGCCCTCGCTACTACACCATGCGTATCCACCTCGGACTGCCGGGGAAAATGGACCGCCCCACGGCGGCCACCGGCCACACCGTCACCACCTGCGTGCTCCTGCTCTTCGTCCTGATGGTCATCTTCTGCTCCTTCATCATTTTTGGGGCAGACTACATCTCCGAACAGAGCTGGTGGGCCGTCCTCCTTGTCGTGCTGATGGTCCTGCTGATCGTTGTGCTGGTGTTTGTGATCTTGCAGCAGCCGGAAAACCCCAAGAAGCTGCCCTACATGGCACCTTGCCTGCCCTTCGTCCCTGCCTTCGCTATGCTGGTGAACATCTATCTCATGCTGAAGCTCTCCACAGTCACGTGGATCCGATTTGCCGTCTGGTGTTTTGTGGGTGAGTCCCAGATTCATTTATTTTAATTTTTTAACTGACACTTTTGCAAGGGTGTTAATAATAACTTCCCTAATTAGAGTGCTTAGGCTGATGCTTCTTCAGCTGGGACATATCCAGTCCTTTGTGTTTGCCCCTTGTCATCCTGAAGTTCTTGGAAACCTCGGTTATTCAAGCCCCCAAACCACAGCTAAATGGAAAATCACACCTCCAGAAAATGTCACTTTGATGAAAGTAAACTGCTCCTTGCAAAGGTGACTATTTTGATGAGTCTTTTGATGCAAAGTAGGTGGGTTCTGGAAATTGCCTCACAGGCAGGTTTCCTACAGAAATGTGCCTGCTTTCCTGCTATTTCACCCACTTGAGCTCTTCAGCAGCCCACACCAAAATCTCAGCGCTGCGTTTCCAAAGCCCAGAGCTGCCCAACCCCAACAGCCCTGGGAGAGACAGAGCCAAGGGATCTGTGGACTCTATCTCCTTTTCTCGGTCTGAGCCCTTAGCTTTGTGGCAGGGAGATCTCAGGACTCACAAACTTAGCTGTGGACTTTTTTTTGGCCACATTTAGGCTAGGAGCCCGGCACACCCACAGTTTCCCTTTGCTTTACATTGCAACCTGCTTAGTCCACAAACCCAAGAGAAACAAAGAAGCTCTCATAGCTCCTCCTGAAGGCTCCCAAGTCTGGACTATAAAGAACTGAAGCAACAAGACAATATCAAAACCAAGGACTCTTCAGAGAAATAATAACCCTATGGGTAAACATATACATTGCAGCAGCCCACAGGAGCCCCAGTTGCAGACAACGGACACTGAGCATGGTGCCAGCACTCAAAAGGACCATTCCTGGCCAAATATCCCACCAACAGCCCTTCCCTTTGAAAGCAGGGATCAGGGTCCTGGGTTGAGAGGCAGAAGGCGCTGAGGAAAGAGAATGAGGATGGATGCGAAGGTCACAGTCAGCTGCCACCTCCCGTAAAGGCAGGAATCACTCCTCCTGGAGCAGGGGTGGGCAGGCATGGGCCACCACACCGGCTCACCAGCCTTCATGCTTTTCTCAGGTGCCTTCTGCCATTTGTAGACGTTTGAGCTCAGTTGGAAGAGCCAGGAGATGACACAAACAGACCTTGGATCTCTCTCTGGTGTCTCAGAGAGTTTAGAGTAGTCTCATGGTTTCCTTTGTGGAGGCAGCTACCACATTTTTGCTCCATTTTACCATTCCTCCTTTTGCTTTGGGGTGAGGGCTGTAGTTATCCTGAGCCAGTCCTGCATGACTGAGGTCCCATAGCAAAACTCCAACTCTGCAACTCCCCGAACGCCAGGCCAACCTGTTGGGCAGTAGCTGTTACGTTCACTCTTGGGGCTGAAGAAGACACGCTTGGTTTTTTGGGTTTTTTTGACCCTCAAAGGCAATCGGTGAAGCTGCAAATCCAGGGGAATCCTTCCCACCCACAAGCAGAGATGACTCCAAAGCAGCAACTTTATCTGCTGTGATTAAATACTTTCTCCTGCGGGTGCATCTAATATCTATTCAGCTGCCAGCAATTGCAATGACTCAATTAAGCCGCTCCATTAAGGTGTGGTGGGCTCCACCAGCCCCATCCATGGCTGCTTGCCTGTTGGGGGAGGCACATCCCATTTATTTCTCTAGCAGACGTGTGTGGTCCTGCCACACAGACCCTGGATTTAACCTCACAAGTTCCTTGTAGCCAGTCCACGGGATGTGAAGTCTGGGTTTCTCTATGCACACCTCTGGGGTAGTTTAATCCCAGGACCCACTGGAAACGAGACGCATTTGCCTCTGGGGAAAGCGTTGGTGCAGGAGGGTGAGATCAGGTAGGGCTAGTGGGGGAAGATGAAACAAAAACCCTGCAGGGAGGAGAACAGGGGTTTCAGAGCTGTTTTAGTACCGAGTACACTTATCCTTACAACCCCTGGGCACACGTGGCTGTGAACACCAGCAGGAGAGAGACTGAGAGCATGAGAAAACTTCAGAGAGAAAAGGGTGGCTGGGAGGGCAACCGGGTGGAAGCATGGGGGCTGTTGGCACTCAGGAGCCTCCACACGTCTGTCTGCTGGGAGCCGCTGTCCCATGGAAGATGCAGATGGCACTCTCATGTGGCAGCAGCATCCCAGCTGATGTTTAAAACATATAGCCCTTGGGTCACAGCTGGCAGTCCAACAACACAAACTCAGCAGCTTCGAAGAGCAGACATCAACTGCACCGTGCACTAGCTTAAAAAATATGGGAATATTTACTTAGGCTTATCGCGCATCGGCTGGAGCCAGCCGGCGCTGGGTGGGAGGAGGCTGGCGCTGAGCTGGGCTGCATCCCCGACCCACGCCCGGCGTGGGCATCGCTGGGGCATGGCGTGTTTGTAGTGATGTTGTATGTGGGAACACGGGGCTGGTGCGGGTGGCTGGGGTCCAACACTCTCCCTCTCGCCCACCACAGGTCTGCTCATCTACTTTGGCTACGGGATGTGGAACAGCACGCTGGAGATCAGCGCCCGGGAGGAGGCCCTCCATCAGAGCACATACCAGCGCTATGACGTGGACGTCGACCCTTTCTCTGTGGACGACAGCTTCTCCTACGCCACTGAGGGTGAGGGCTACCCGGGCTGGGACCCCTCTGAGGACAAGGCCCTCTCATACCAGCAAATGGCGGGAGCAAAGGAAAGCCATCGGACGAGTAGCAGGTCGAAAAGCAAAGGCAGGCACAAACCGCCGTCAGAGGCTCTCATCGCCAACGATGAGTTGGACTACTCGCCTGAGTAGTGGGGCAGGCAGCAGGGCACCGCACCACCCAGGCAATGAGGAAAGGTCCCTGTGGCTCCCCCGTCCTGCCCCATCCTCCCCGGGTCCTCCACCACCACCCCGCTCTCCTCTGGTTCTCGGGACACGCTCTGCAACTGCCGTTGACCCCAAACCAAACACACTCGTGGCCCGTCCCACTCCACCGGTCGGGTCTCGCTGTGCTGAATGCTGGCTGATGCCCCGGCGCAGGCTGATCTCCTGGCACCAGCCACACTGGTGGAGGTGGTGGAGTGGGAGATGTGCCAAACTGGGAGGGCGCTGGGAGATGGAAGGAGCTGTGTGAGGGGATGACACAAGTTGTCCCTGGGGAACGTCCACCCAATGGCCACAACGGTGGGATGCTACCCTTAGATTTTTGGCACTTTCTTAGCATGTGTGTTTTTTTCCTTTGAACCACCTAGAAGTAACAGCTGAGCCAGAGGGACAGACAGGTAGGTAGGTACGAAATGGAGATGGACAAACCCCTTTTGAGGGAGTCACTCAGAGGTGGATCCAGAGATGCTGGTCCCATCACAGAGCATTTCCATGGCTTGTTCTGGAGCAAAGGCACTTGGTGCACACAGCAGTGCTACACCCCGTGTCCTTCCCCAGGCAACCCAGATACTGTGATTCAAAATTAGTTCCTGTCTTAATCAAACCTTGAGGTCCCAGCATGGCCAAGCATCTGGAATCTGCAGTTGGGAGCGTGGTCCCAATGCTGGTCACAGCAAGAGCTGTGACCCACTCTTGGCTCAACCCACCTTGTGCAAGTGGTCAATGAGGACCACACACCGTTTCTCTGAGCATCTCTGAGGCTGGGCATTGTTTCCACCACATTGTGTCTTCTACAAAAGTGACTGTGCTGCAATTCCCTCACTGTGGTGGGCACATTCCAGTGCTCACTCTGGCCTGAGTGCTTCAGGAACGCATCCATAGCCCTGCAGAACCGCATCATCCACAGGTCAGCCGTGTCTCGGCAGGGCTGGGCCGTGTGTGGCAAAAGGAAAGGACTCAGCTGCTGAAATCTCCCTCCCTGCTGCTGTCTCCACCTTGTACCATTTCCTCTGCTTCTGACCCTGGCTTGGTGGATGCTGTATGAAAAAACACTGAAACGCTGCTTGTTCTATAAGTGTCCATTTTTCAGTTTGAAACCAAACAGAGCTGGTGGCTCGCAGGGCAGAGCCGGTCGGCAGGTGGGTGTTTCTCATAGTTAAACCTTCCAGTATAGCCCAAGCATGGCTGTGACCCCCAGCAGTGCCGGAACGTTCCCTGCCACCAGCATCCCTGCAGCAGCATCGGTGGTGATGGGGTTTGGTGGCAGCCACCGTCTCCCGCAGCACAGAGGGCAGCTGTGCTGACAGCAGGTCCAGCTCTGGAGCCCATCACCAACATGCGTAGTATAAAACACTGCAATGGAGGAACATCTTTTTAAATAAATAATAATGAAGGGAAACCCCCATCAGACAGTGACACCCATCCTCCTCCAAAGGCTGCAGCTGGATCCATCCCCAGGGCTCCCCTGGAGCAGCCCAGACCAGCCCCCAGTACCAGGGGCTGCTGCTGGCATTCTAGGGGACAATTTAACATTGGTAGGGGCGTGAGGAAGGATTTGCAACATATGATGCTGAGAACCATCAACCCTTTGGTTCATTGGATGAGGCTCAGCTCCCCAAAACACAGCATGGAGCCTGCCTGGCATCCTCTGCAGGCAAGCGGGTTGCTGCGTGCTGAGAGTGCCTGGACCCATGCCTGTCCCCATCGGTTCCGGCGCTCAAGGGCTCGACGGAGAGGCTCTGCCCATGACTGCAGAAGTTTCCCTGCAGCTCCTGTCCCAAATGGTGACAAACTACAGTCCTTTTCCCAGTGGAAAAGAGCATCTGATTCTGCAGATCTTAATCCAGAGCACCCCAGGCAAGTCAAGGGAAGTTTGGCCTCTGCCAGGGCTTCAGGATGGGAGCAAGGATTTGGCAGAAGGACCTGGAAGCTTTGATCTGGCATCCCCTCCCGCTGCCTGCCCCTACCACACTTCTACAAGCAGAAATCCCAAGTGTGTCCCACTGAAAAGCTGTTTGCAATGTGCACACCGCTGACGGGCCAGCTCAGGAAACCTTCCTGGCGGTGCCGAGTGCCTCTCGCGAAGGTCACTTCTCACTCACGCTTGGCCGCTCCCACCCTTGATGCCTTAGAAGTACCCAAGAGAGATGGCACCTCGCAGGTCTGGCTTTACATTTTCAGGGAGAAAGATTAACGCTAATTTCCTACCAGCTCTTGTACTGTACCATAGACAAGGTAGTCTTCGTTCTGCTTCTGCACGGTACTTGGGCATCTGCCGAACCACGACCTCCTGCCCCAGTACCCTGTCGAACCGAAGCCTGTTATCCCTTCTGCAGCCTTAATCTCTCGCTGCAGAGCAGTTACCAGTACCAGTGTCTGTTGTCATGTCTGCTCTAGTTATGCCATATAATTTGACGAGGGCTTGATCCCTTGCTCTTTGGTGTCAGTAGGAACCTCTCAGTTGGACCCATGCATCAAATGAAGCCCTTTGGCTGCTCCTGTTCCCACCCTCCTTCCCCTTCCCACGGAAGTGCTGGGGCAGGGCGGCTGTGCCACGTCCCCAAGACCACCGGGAAACAGCATTTGATGCCACGGCACCATCTGATGCAGATGGGCTGCCATCAGCCCTCACCGTGTCGGGGGGTGGGAGCCGGATCTTTCTCCCAAGGCCACCATATCCCACCTTTCAGAGGTGTGTAAGGAGAAGGTGGTCGAGCCACAGGTTGGGTCTTGCCTGGGTTTGCTGGCGGCCGGTGCCCAGGGAGGTGGCTTTGCAGTGGGGTGTCCCCACCCTGCGCCGGGTGGCAGTGCCTGGGGGACACGCCGGTTCAGCCTCCATCTGGGAGATGCACGCTTCCCTTGTAGCAGGTGTCAGGGTCTTCAACGGGCACAAGCAGAAGCTGCCAAAGCCAAAATGTTCTGGCGTGCCCACCGCCTCTGGGCACCGCTGGCCCCGGGGGCAGCTTCAGGTGCTGGGGGGAGGCACAAGTGCTTGTTTTGCTATAACCCCAAAATGCAGCCTTTCCCCCTGGGTGCCCTCAGGGAGGTTCTCACACCCCTGAGCCATCGGGAGGACATGGGCAGAACGTGTCCATCCCGCTCCCACCACCGGTGAGAGGCACAGAGCCCTTCAGCCTGACCGCCCTCCGCTGGGAGGGACCCCAGGGAGCCCAATGCATGATACAGACGGAGCAACAATACCTCTGCCCTTCCAGCTGGACTCTGTACGGTCTCGGTCCCTCCACAGATTCACTCCGCACGGTTACAACCACTCGGTGTGAGGCCCAGCACGCCGGCATCCTCCACACAGCAGAGAAATCACTCCCTGAACGACGTGGGATGTTGTAAATCCAGCTTGTAAATGATCTTCACTTTGTTTTGTTCGGTCTTTCTGATGTATATCTTGCTTTTTTTTGCAGATGGTACTTTCTGGTGTAACAATTCTCTGCAGTTCTGGTATGAAATCGGTGTATTTGTTAAAAAGTTTGTTCTATTGGGTTGTTTTGTTTTGGTTTTTGTTTGTGGTTTCCAGAAGCCCATTGGTGCACTGTACAATGGGATCTTGTAGTGTGTCATGAGAAAGAAAAAAAATATGCAGATATGTTATGGAGTGATTTTTATTTTCAAATGATTGTGTTATTGACTACTATACATATTATATATATATTATCAAGATACTATGAAAAAAAATCTAAATTTACCAAAATCTGTATATTTTAATAAATGCATAAAGCTTTATTGTGTGCCTTTACATTTAAAAATCAAACAGGAACTAAGGGATTTCTAAAGAAAGCCAGAGACAGATGTGTCTTAGTATCAGTTTCCATAGTAATGTAAACCTTTGAAATGAAAGACCAAACCAAAAAAATAAACAGAAGAAAACTTTCCCATGTAAATTTTGTTAAGCCAATCAGTACCTGAAGGTCCGATATTTTTTCAGTGCTAAATCAAAGCTAGAGATGAACAAACCTTGCCATAAGTGCTGCAAAATTTCCTTTGTAGAAGATCCTTTTCCGTGGGCTGACTTTACTTGCGCTGTTGTGGAAAAAAAATGGTTATCACTTTACACAATAAAAACATACAAAGAAAACCCCAAACTAAAGCCAATGACCGCAGGTTGACTGTTGCAGTGTGAAGCTCTAGGCAGCACCAACGTCTTCCCGTCTGCTCGCAGTGCTGGTGGCACCCACCTTTCCGTGGGGTGACTGGGGTGTCACGGTGCTGTCACCCCCCTGCATGGACACCGGGGCCACAGGGAGGCAGGCATTGCTCATAGGGCTGCAGCCACCTCTCCACTTCGGGGTGTGCATGGGCTCCCTCCTGTTATTCCTGTTATTTAGGGAGTGGGGAGGCTGCCAGCACGCTCCCCATCACTGGGAGCAGTAGCTGGTCTTGGTAGAGCTGGGGAGAGCTCCACTGGGGCATCAGGGAGCACCACCTCCATGCCAGGGTGGCCACCAGAGCTCACTCCCACCGCCCCACGGCTGACATTAGGCACAGCGTGGAACAGTTTTTCCATTCAGGAGAACTATATTTGACTCTGTTTTGAGGCTTCAGATCAGCAAATGAGCACCAAAAGCCTTCAAGTGCCAACAGCACCATGGCCAGCCTGGCCCTGGAGAACCCCACGGGGGAGCAGGGTGTTTTGGGAGCGTGCAAAGCAGGTATTTCAGCTTTGATCCTTTAAAAACTAGAAAAGTTTAATATTCTTTGTGCTTCCTCCAAACACTTCCCCTCTGCGGTGCCAGCACTAATATCCTGTGACGTTCTTGGCCCCATCTCCTTGCACCCCGCGGGTGCACATGTCTGTTTTCCCCGCCGCTGCAACTGGGGTTGTTTTGCTTTCTTTGTTTTTTTCTTCACTTCCCTGAAACACAGCTTCTTCCTTCCTCTGAGCAGCTTTCCCTGGGCCTTTCAAGGGCTGGATTTGGGCTCATGTGCTGGTAAGCTGTGACCATGGGCAGAGCAAGCAGAGCCCCAGCACTGTCCCCTGCCGAGGGTCCCCAGCCCCACATGCCTGAAGATGCCAAGATGCAGCCTCAAGGTCTGGGCAGCAAAAAAACCCGTTAAGTGCTGCCCAGCAGGGCTTATTCCCCACTGGGTCAGGCACCACTGCCCCAGCCCCTCCGGCAGCACCAGCACCTTGCCACCCCCACCGCCCCCCTCGGGCATCTCAGACAGGTTTTGCTCTGCTTTTCCCTCCCAGTTTACTCCAGGGCCGTTGGCCGGGCAGTGTTCCAGCAGCTTTCTGCTCAGAGGTCTCCCCCGCCGCTGCTGGCCCCGGGGTTAACCAGCCAAAGCGGCAGGCAGCGGCGCACAATCCACAATCCCCGGGCAGCCTGCACAAGCTGGCACGCCTGTGCGCCGCCCCTTCGCCCATGGCACCCACACATCAATGGCAGCACTTATAGCATCTCTCCAGCGCGTACAACAACTGCCTGTGCCCTGCCTGTGATGTAATGGGCACAAGTGTCCTGCCACCAGCCCCGCGCCGCTGCCCGCCTTGGGTGCATTGTATAGGATGGCAGCAATGCAAAGTTCACACAAGAGACGCCTTCAAGACTGCTCGGTATTAAAGGCAGATGCTAGCGCTGCTGCCCATCTCTTGTCCATGCAGGCAAAGGGTCGTCGTGGAGCACAGCCATCCTCCTTCTGACTCCTTTTAAATGCTCTGGCCTCAGCTTCCCACATGGAGGAGGCGAGGGGTGGGAGCTGCAGCATCCTTGCCCATGGCTGCGTTGCCCAGCTTGGGTTCTCCAGCTGAAGCAGACCAAGACGAGAGGACAGTCCCTAATCCGCCGAGGCTTGACTAGCAGCCATGTTTTCAATTTCTTCTCCGTCAGCCCAAACAATTTGGTCACTCCTTTCCCCTGCTTGCTCAGTGCCCTCTCCTCCGGCACTCAACACCTGGGCTGTCCCCCTTGTCCATGTCTGCACGGCGGCTGTGCCTCTTTTCCTGTTCCTGCAGCCTGGCTTACACAAATTATTTGAACTGAGTTAACATCTCTGGGAACAGATGGGATTTTGTATCACCGTAATTAAATTGCTACAGCCTCTGGTAAGGGCAGAGCTAGATCCTGATCTTACATGGTTTTAATCAGAGTGATGACCCCAGATCAGACTCTTATTTTAGTTAAGAGCACTTCCAGCGACATGACTTCTCAACTTCAGCACGCCCGAGCAGCACGGGGGTACATCTCCACCCCCTCAGTGGGTTTCTAAGTCCCCCTTATATGAAGAGCACCAGAGCCGGTACCACCAGTGCAAGCTGCTACTGGGAACATTGAAAGAATGAATGGGTAAAGGCAGCGGTCAGTACCATGCAGGAAGATTACTTCTATTTTAAATATTTAAAAAAAAAACAAACAAAAACAAAAGGCCCACTTAATTCTACAGCAGAGCAGAATCTCTTGTCCTGAACCACTATTAAAAAAAAATAATCTTCAAAATCATTGGGAAACCCCTGTCATGGAAAAGCTAGCTATGGAAACACACAGGAAGGAAGGAAAAGAAGCCAGTAGTTGCAGGTACTCTGTTATTTATTGTACAGTATTTCACTGAAAGTACAAAGGCATCATCAGTACTCACCAGAATTGTATTGTAACAGGTACATTATACTGCGTGTTAAAACGTGCTGCTTTAATGATGCAAGACAGAACGCAAATCGAGAGGAAGAAAGCAAGGAGTTTAAAAAAATGTAAAAATACATTTTTAGTAACTGATCTGTACAAAGGAAAAAAAAGAAAAGAAACCAGAGTGCGGGGATTAGAGCCCCCAAAGTCATTTAAAACTATATAAAAAGGCACCGTTATCTACCATGTAATTAGGACCTTTGGGTTCTGTTTCCTTCATACTGATGACTGTGGGGGTGGGGGAAATACTGTTACTAAAATGACCAAACTCATACAAAAGTATTTACAGAGAAAGGCAGAAAATAATTCCCCTACTCTTGTTCCAAAAGAGAAACATTTGCCCAGCTGGGGAGCAGAGCCTTCCTCCCTTCCCTCTCGCCCGAACCGTGCCGAAGCGGTGACCTTGAGCGGGGGAAAGCAAATAGCAGTGGGAGAAGCTGCCGGAGTCCTTCTAACAATGGGGAAGTGTCTCTCTCCTTTGTTTTATTGCTTTTAACTCTCCCATAATCAGGGGAGCTAGAAGATAAAATAAAAACGCTACACCCCACACAACAACCCCGAACCATCCGAGTCATCCTGGCTGCAAGAAGGTGGGGTAGGTGGTCAGGACAAAACGGGGGGACCAAGAGGTAGGGCTGGCTGGAGCTTTCGTTCTAGAGAAGGGGGAACAGATGGGGGGAATAATGCTTCAAACTACCAGACATTTGTGCTGCTTTTCTAAATCTTCCCCGGGGAGCCTGACAGCAGTGTGTGTCAGTAGAAGCAGGCCCAGGGCACACAAACCCACCAGCCAAAGCATCCGACGGCAGCCGTGGGACATCCCTGGGGTGCTTACACGTGAGCGCTCTTCGCGTGTGTAGGGGAGCTGGATCCCGAGGCGTAGTAGAAACGGTTTTCACCGAACGTCTGGGCATCTCCCGAGCAGCAGACGATGACGCAGCCACCGAAGAGGCAGAGGGCAGAGCCGATCCAGCCCGTGTACAGGGAGTAGCCGAAGCTCATAATGGTGGTCTCACGGTGGGCACACACGGGAAACCAGATCGTCGCGACAACGCCGCACATGGCTGGGGAGAGATGGAAAGGACCGGTAAGGCCAGCACCTAACCCCACCATGGGGACACAAAGCACACCGAAGGGGAAGGAAGGGTCTGCAGGACAGGGGACAGCGAGGAAGCCCATCCCTCCTCCCTTGCAGCCCCACAGTGGGATGCAGAAGCATCAGCATCAGGGCCGAGAGATCCCCGAGCAGGAGGCAGCGTGGGAGCCTTGCAGGGAGAAAGATCAAGAGAGAACAGCCGTCTCTCCTGGGCGTCAACAAACGAGAAGAAAAAACAACTGCTGCTCGACACAATCTGATATATTATTACAAGGGAAACAAATTTGTTTCCTAGAAATATCTTTAAGTGGGAAGAATGAAAGTCACCCTGAAACCGGTGCTCTGGAGAGCTGCAGAATTAGGAATAGGTTAGGTATGAAGCAAGGCCACGAAAGCCATATGCATCGGTGAGACAGTAAAATCGGTGGCCCAGAGTCAATTGGTTTAAATCACTATTTCTGCACGAACTCACGTACTATGTCCTCAGCCCGTGTCAATCAGCGTCGTTGCAGTTGCTCCACTGAATGGTCACATACACATTAACGAAACATCCCAGCCCTTAGAAGGACAGAGTAGGGTTTACAGAACACAAGCAGAAGATGGGCAGGGACAGAATAATTAGCACTGCAGCATTGTTGTGTTGGTTTTTTTTTTTTTTTATGGAGGAGGAAATGTCTCACAACTCTGGAAAGCAGATTGCACTTCCCTGTAGAAAATTTCTCTGTACAGAGTGACAAACCCAGTGAGGCTCCCCAGAAACCTATTGAATTCAGTAGAAACTGAAGGGCCTTGCAGAAGGGAAAACAGGGTTCTACCTGGAGTCTACAGCAGGTCAAAAAATGACCGCAGACGTCAAATTTTGCTTGAAATCCCATAGTTTTTTCCCACCAAGACCAGGAAGGCTGCCGTGGTGGTGCTGCGAGGACCACTAGGCAGGTGATGCGGAGGAGGCGCCCTCACACAGTAAAGCGGGTTCAAATTCAGCACTTTGCAGGCAGCCAGGCTAGGGACCACAGGGTTTCGGTGTGCAGCACACACGCGTGGTTTGCTCCTAGCAGAGAGAAAACACGTGCCCCGTGTTCTCCTTGCGCTGCACAAGGTCACACTCACTGCCCTCGCTAAGGGTCCTGCCTCCATCCTGCAAAGTCCCTGCATGCACCGAGGGCGACAGGAGTTGATGGTGTTAATCACCTCACAGGAGCAGGTCCTAAAACAATACTCCTTTATGGCCTGTACATCTGAGAAGAATTAATCTGTCAATATTTACTTGCCTCTGGGACAAGCTGTGCAGGACTCCATCCTTGTGGCTATCAGAGAATCAGAGCAAAACAATAACAGGACCGTGGCAGAGTTACAGATTTCCACTGACCGCGTTAAAAGGTATCTGGAGGCAGTGTCAAAAAGTTAAGGTTGCAAGAGGGAAAAAAAAGGGGGTGAGATTAAAAATAAAATTGTTTAGTTAAAGCAGAGAACAAACCATAGCTCCTGGCCCGTGCAACAGAAAATCCATCCCCAATAGCTGCAGTTATTGTGAGAGAAAATATTTTCTTATGGAAAAGAGAAGAACATTGGAAGGATGCTAATAAAGCCAGTAATAATTTCAGGCCTTCTCAAAGCAAGGGCCCCACAGCTCTGGAAGGAATTTTTAGAGAAGGCAAGAAGGGGAGAACAGCATTTCTCCTGCGTGTGGATCAGTCCTGCAAACAGCTCATGAGCCTCTAACGCTTTAAAACAAAAATGTATCAGTTAGGAATCCACAAAGCATTCTAATGGGCTGGAAAAAACACTTCTTTGTTGTTCGGAAAAAGAAACAATCATCTTTTCTTTTTCTGTCAGCAGTAAATATATATATATATTTATGTCCATAGACTATAAGAGCCTTATCCATCCAGACCCTCCCCCACCACACAGGATCGAAGAAAACACTTGCACTGGGGTGAGAAGAGCTCTCAGGGATGCTAACACAATAGCATCTCTTGTGCGTGTGGCTCAGCTACATGTAAAACCACCTTATTTTAATGCTGACAGTACTAGAAAGCTGTGAAACACAAGCCAAGGACTTTGCACGGGTTAGCTTGACCTCTCTGCCTTCGGAGGCCACCAGCTGCCGTCAGTCACTGGTGACCCCTTCGCTCAGCCAGAGGAATGCCCTCAAACAGGGCTGGATTTCATCGCTCTGCGTAGATTAAATTGGGCTGTAAATCCTCCCAGAGGATGTGCAAAGGACAGTCTGCAACGGCAATATTTCTTGGTGAACTCAAATGCTGGTCTAGCTGTACCACAGAGAAAGGCTGAAAAAAAAAAAAAGTTCATTTGCCAAGAAACTCAAAGGGACTGGAAAAGGCATTTTAAGGCAAGTTTCAAGTTCTAAAATAGCTGCCTACATGGAAAAGGTGTTTGAATAGAAATTAATAGCCCTTCCCTTTTGTGCTACTGCTGAGAGACCCTTTGCCTTTCTGTAAATTAGAGCTGCTGTAGTCAGTATAGTCCAGCAGAAAGGTAGGAGAAGGTCTGCAAACAGAATATTTCTATTAGACCAGCAGGGTTAGTTGGAAAAACAAGCGTGTTTGGGGGCACACACGTGCTTTTTTGCAGCTCGAGCAGGCAGTCCTGCAAAAGCCACTGCCTCTACCCGGAAAAGTCATCTCAGCAACGCACGGTATGGTTGTCCTCGCTCCATCACGTCACTGCGAATCCACAGGGATACATCCCAGGCTCCCAGCATTTCTAAGTCCTTTTTGACTATGGACTTGCGGTAGCTCAGTCCACTGAGCTGAATCTCTTATTATTCTGCATTACAGGCCTGCTAGAACCAGATGAAGTGCCCACAGACAAGAAGCACAGAAGGTGCCTGCGGAGGTGGGGCAGACAGAGCAGGAGTACTCTAACTCAAGGGACGGCGAGTCCCTGCCAAATTCCTTAACAGCAAGTTCTGCAGAAGAAAGAATACTTTTCTTTTGTGGCTAAATTTAATTATTCTGAGCTGCTGACTCAAAGTCACACAGATTTCTCTTTCAAAGCATTTGGTTGAAATACATTATCCATGATTTTCTCCCCCTCCCTGTGTTCAAGGCAATCTTTTTATCTTGATATCTATGGTCTTAGAAGTAAATCTCATGCAGTATCCAGAAAAACTCGTTAATATCCTTTGTTTAGTTACAATAGCCAATACGGTCATTTTGCAGTAGTAATCCACAGTAACTGATGTATTTTTCATCCGTGTTTTCCAGTGTCTCCAATCCCCCACTCCATTAGGAAAATGCCCGCTTGGTTCCCAGCAAGGGGTCCCCCGAATTAGTATCAACAACACAGGATGGGCCAGGGTTTTTCCATCAGCACTAGTGTATGAAATGTTTTCGTACTGGCTTAGAGCAAACTTCTGCTGACGATTGTTTTCAGCAATAAATCAATTCTCTCAGACAGATAGGATCAAGCAAAGACATAAATACATCAGCAGGCAGGATAGGAGGGTGTGCACACAGGTTGCACTCTGCAGCCTGCTATTATCAGTAGACAGAAAAATCAATGGAATATCTGAGCCCATTGTTTTCCTGGCAAGTTTTCAACTTTTTCTTTTTTCTTTTTTTTTTTTTTTTTTGGCTCCACACTGTGTTTTAACCTCCGTTTTCCTTTAAAATAAATTTCAGTGACAAGCTGCCACCCCTTCCCTGAGTTCAGCCCCTGTTTTCCTTCATAATAAATCTCAAACCGCCATCTCTTCCCTGATCAACAAGTGAGGTTTGCCATGGGGCCAGCTCCCCTGATCACATCTTCACTCCCTATTTCTGCTACGTTAGCGAGGGGTTTGGCATTTGTTCTGTTTTAACCAGAGCTCTGGGAGTTGGTCTCCACTTAGAGGAAAAGGCTGAAGCCCCTGCAGCTGGGGAAAACCATGAATGAGGGTTCAGTGGCCAGAGGGTAAATAAGAACAGTCCAGGGTGTATTACTTCTAAAATATAATCAATTTTAAGCCAGTATTCTGTGTTTCAAGGCCTGATTCATGCTTATTAAATGCTCTGGAATCGTAACACCTCATTTTGCAAAGAACAGATCATTAATCAGCCTAAATAATGTGAAAGTCCCAAGCTCTGTATATTGTTCTTCTTCCAAAGGGACTGTAAAAATAAATGTGGGTTGGTTTGGTTTTTTTAAGAAAAAAACAACTTAAGAGCAAAAGGAGCTTATTTATTTTTCATTTGTGATCCAACAAAAAGAGCATTATTGTAATTGTGACTAAAACATTGTGACCAGGCTGCTGCTGCCAGCCCAGATCATTCAGGACATCAGCGACATGAGCAATCACTTCACCTGTAGATGCTTCAAAACTCACAGGGGCAAAAATCCGTAAGAAGTCTAAATCCAACCCAAAGAGCATTTGTCTGCCAGTGTCTCTGTAAATAATTTCCTTGCCTCACAGGATCTACCTAGTGGGAAAACCATGTTCTGAGGCAGAGAGGAACCTGGTTTACAGAGCATCACAACTCCTCTCTATCACCCTCTGACATCTGTTCTCCTCCCCGGTGTCACAGCAGGGTGGCAGAGTGGCACACCAGACCCCAAACCCTGGTGCAACCATGCAAGACACGGGACTTCGTGTGCTCTGATGCAGCATTACCCAACACTGTCACTGCAGTCTGTTTGCTGCGTGTGTGTCGGTCCTGTAATCCTGTCACCCTTCGGGATTTAGGGGCAATGTTCTCGCCTCCACGTCTGCAGCCATGCAAACAGGGCTGAGCTACAGCACGGGTCTCGGTCGGAACCGAAAACTCGCGTTTATTTGCGACAAAGCACAGCTCTGCTGGGCCTCCCCCATCCTGGCAGGGGAAATCCAGCAGAGCGGACCCCTCCGGCACTAAATGTCATTCATACACAGAGAAAAACACTTTTCCTTTCACTTCGCCGAGCCCAAATACGTGACTCAAGGTTTCAGGACAGGGATGAAGGTCACATTCCAACAGCTCTCTAACGTGACTGTTCACTATGGGGATGTTCTAAACAGGCCCTGTAAAGCTGATTTTAGGACTCCCAGCTGTGGCAACATGCTCTTAAACCCTTTTTTAAAAAATAAAGCCTTTAAAAAAAACAAAACCAAAAAAAACAACAGGCATTGAAAGGGTCCCTTGGTCCCAGTCCCTTAGATTTCGGATGTAGCGACTCGTACTGACTGCTTCTCACCGAGGCACTCGAGGAGGGATGGCTGGCAGGGAAGGAGCGCCCAGAGGGCAGCCCCTCCGTACAGCTATATCCAGTGCCCACTTGAAAAAAAATATAAGGAGAAGAAGAAGAAGAAGAAAGAAGACGGGCATGATGTCAGCGCTGGCTGCCAGCGACCAACAGAGCCACACAAAGAGGCCACTTTCCCTCCCCCCTCCTCCCCTGCCACACAGACGGGTAAAAACAAGGCACCGCAGGCTGTTGCTGAGATGACGAGGCTTCAAGAACATGCAGGTGTTGTGGCGGGGACAATGAGCTCCACAGTCTGCCCTGCTCAAAACAATCTCCTCCACAGGCACTGAGGATGGGAAGAAACTCCCAGGGGAACTTGGAGGCCAAGGGCAAGGCTGGCCAGAGGGGCTGGGAGGCACAGGGGACATACCATCCCTCTTCTCAGGTCCATGCCAGCCAGCGGGCTTCCCTTCCCCCACCCCTCAGCTTACTTTGACCCTACTGCATCAGCGATGCCCGGGGACAATCCAGAGGCTATCCATTCCCTGTAAGCAGCTTGAAAGTTTAGACCCTTTTCCAAAAATAACATCACTTCCACGGCGAACCAGCAAAACCAGTGCCTGCAGGCAGCTGCCTATGCGCAGCCGCTGTCACCCTCCTGCAGACATGGGCAGTGGCTGTGCCCAAGGATGCCGCAAGGCAACACACCGGAGGGGTTTGCAGCCCTCCCTTCCTCACCCTGCTTTGCTCCCTGCCTCCTGTCTTTGTCCCCCCGCTCCCCTTCGTGCCTTTCGTGCCCCCCCAGATGGCAGCGCTGCTGGAGAGCCACAGGGTCAGCCCAGCCCGGCCAGCAGCTGCCCAGGTGCGTGTGCTCAACCAGCTCGCAACGTGCCGCCCTGCAGCAGAGCCTCCGGCTCTCCGCGCCTTACCCAGGAGGATGATGAGGATCCCTCCCAGCTGGGACCGCCGGTACTTGGCAGCTCCAGGCTCGTGGCCCATCCGGATACAGGGCAAGACCGTTATCAGCAAGAAGATAGCGGGAAGACCCAGGACAGAGGCGGCGATCATCAGTGCTCGACATGCTTGGACATACCCTGTTGGCAAGGCAAGGAAAGAGGATTTTGATTATTTGGCACAAAAGAAGGAGACCTTTGGACAAAGGTTCCTCTTCGATTAGCTCCCAAGAATTGCGTGGAGTATGGGAGACAGGTTCAACCCTTTGTGTAAACGTTAAATCTTCACCAGGCACGAGAGAGTGAGACGGCAGTACAGCGGGTAGCGCCTGAACACAGGGTGTGCAGGCTCAACATTTTCCAGTGAAGAAATAGCACTGCCCGGAAAACGTGGGCTCTTCCCAGCAAGACACTGAGAAATCATGGAGGTGGAAAACATGTGAAGAGAAAGTAGGAGAAACAGCTAGGAAGGAGCGTTCCTATATCTTTTCCTAGGGAGAGTTTTGATTAAATAACAAGATTTTTAAGTCTTGAAGAGCAGCTTGCTGTGAGCAGGGGAGGTCCACAGTCAGCCAGAGCAGGGCTGAAGGGCTGAAGACCCGTTACTGAAGCATGGGCGTCCATGAGGTACTGCCACCGGCCGCCCTGAGGAGCTGAGGGCCGTTGACCTGGGAGGAGGAGGGATGCCCACCAGCCCCAGCCACCTCCCGATGCTGTCCAGCCTGGTAGCGGGTTTCAGGGGAGACCCGTGGCTCCAGCTGACCGCCGGCACAGCTCTTCCTTAGCCAGCAGAAATGACCGCACTTTGCAGAGCTGCTTGAGTTGCCATAACCAAGGGCCACGTTGTCCCTCTGGGTCCCTACAGACATCACGGCATTCCCCCGTGTTTCGTCAGTGGCCATCCCTCTCCTGCCTGTCCCTTGTGCTGAACACAAGGCAGCGAGGAACAACTGGGGCCGGGGACTGTGGGTGTGCTGGGCAGGGCTGTGACATTTCTACCACTCTGTGATGGTCTATGTATAATAATGTATCCATTTGTATATATTTAGATAGATATAAGCATATATAATCGTATACAGATTTTAATATCAATTTATATACACTATATAAAATGTAGATATAAATAACTAAAAATAGGTCACTACCTGCATGCAAAAGAAAAAGAACAAGTGTCAGATTTGCTCTAGTGCCGGGTGAGCCTCCACCGGCTCTTGGAACGGTCTCAGCCGAGCAAGCATGCTGGCTTTCTTTCCCCTCTTATTAACAAAGTGAAGCTGCCACATGCAGATACGGAATTTTATGACGCCTCAAACAATACCAGCAAACAGGAGCCTCAAGCAAGTCCTGCTGACAGACAGGTAAGACACCGGGAATGAGGACTTTACTGTTCCTGGGAATGCAGACTGTGTGTATACTGAATATTTGCTTGATTTTTTTCAAGAGGAAACTTAACCAAAGAGTTACCTGAGGAGTTCAGAGCGAAAAAGCAACCCTAAACAAAGGAGACGGCAGTGCCCAGTGTGGTTTCTGTGCAATCAGTCCCAATTAAACGAGAATACAATCACATTCATTTCAAAGTCTTGACTCCAGCAATGAAAGACTAAATACATTTCAGCTATCGGGCACACCAGGATAAATTTCCCTCTCATTGAAAGCTGTGGCTACCATATAGGTTACAACCAGAAGCATCTTCTTTTGTGATTTGTTTCTGCTGGAGACAAGCATTGCTTTCTGCTGCCGAAAGACCTCTTTACCTATTTATTAAATTTCATTTGAAAATGTTTCTTCTGGGCAAGCCTTTTCTCTGTCTTCTGGGCTGGATCATATTGAAAAAGAGCAGCAATAAGGAAGGTAAGCCTACTGAAATAAAAGTCTGCACACAGAGAAAGGGAGAATAGGAGGTAGTCTGAGAGATTCAATATTGCTCAGCACTATGTGGGACAGACTAGGCTCTGTAACAGAGAAATTCATGAATAATCTTTCTAACCTCTTGTGAAATGATTTTCACAACAGCTTAAACAAATTAATAAGGAAACATGAAAGAAAACTACTAGGAATGGTTACTTCTACCCTGTCAGCTTTGGAAGAGGCATCTCTGACATGCTAGAGGATGTAAAATCTAAACCACAGAAGAATGAAGAAGTGCTACGGAGTTAACAGTGATTGAAACGGATGAGATCATTAGCTAAACTTACAGGGACAAGACCACACAAGACTTTGACAGCTCTAATTAGCTCAAAAGATGTATTAATACTGATTAAACACCTTGCTTAATTTTTGCTTTGCAGCAAACTAATGAAAATTACTATATAATTAGAAAACACCGAGTTGAATATAGTGACATCTGTTTGCCGCGTAAAAGTTCTGTCTTGCCTTAGAAAATGTGGGAAGCATCAGGACCGTCAAGACTAATGACGATCTTTCAAAAGATTAAAAGCCATAGCAGCATTAATAATAGATGCTGAAAGATTCATTATACTCAAAATCATCTTAAGGAATAGAACCTTCACATTTGTAATAGCTCATCATCATCTCAAAGCAAATCTCAAAGTACGCTGTTATACCTCACTACACTATCCATGTTTTGCAATGCAATCTAAATACAAGACGTGAAAGGAACAGCGAGCGCTTACCATGAACAATGATTAAACATTAAGTGGACTTTAACAGCCACAGATAACACACGATACCTGGGTATGACTACAACCAGGTATAATTTATGAGAATCATGTTCAGAGCTGTCATTCACATTCTTTAGCCTATTTACTGGATCATCTCCTGCGCTGGTGAAGACGAAGCTCCCTCATCAACCCATCTTCATCAACCCCCCCAGAAGCAGGACCGGTGCAGATTGTAGCAAGGCGTCACTCCTCGCCAAGCGGGAAGGGGAGGACGGGGCACACGTACCTGGCAGGATGAGGATGTCCACGAGGGGCTTGCAGTGATAGAGACCTGTTGCCATGACGCAGTCTGCCCACAGCCCCTTGGATCCCAGCTCATCCATTTTCCTGCAGGTGGTAATGGTGTAGCCGCAAGTCACCACCCAGTCATTGGTGGCGGTCGCCACAACCACCCCGATCCACCCTATGAAACTGCAGACAAACCCGGCCAGGTGCAGGCAGGTGGCCACCATGGCGCTGCCTTGGTGGGGCGAGCTGGGCAGGAGAGCGCCCGCAGGGCTTCAGCCGGCCAGGGACCTGCCGGCTGCGAGCGGGAGGGATGGGGTCTGCTGGGATGGGTCCCTGGGCAGGCACTGCGGCAGGAGCTCGGCTGCCTCTGCCCAGCTCCCTCCCTGGGAGGGGTCAGAGCTGCCTCCAGCCCCATAGCACATGGGAGGAGCGAGCCGGGAGCCCCAACTTCTGCCAGTTCATCCAGAGAGTCGGAGGGGAAGGACAGCGCGGAGAGGAGGAGATGCAGTTACACCCACCCGTGCATGAAAAACAAACCGCACTGCTTCAGTCACACGCAAACAGCCCGGCTGTTCAAAATGCAGCATCGAGGGAGAAAAAATGAGGCAGTGTTTTCGAGCTGGAGGCAAATGATCACACTGATACCTCCGCATGGAAAGACAGGGCAAGAAACACGGTGTCCAGAGTTACTCAAGAGGTGGAATCGGACACCTCGTCAAAGCCATCAGCGCAGCTGCAGGGAAAGGACATAATCCGTCTCGCTTCTTTCGTGCTGTTTTCAGTAACTGCAAAAACATAAAAGACCCATCGCTGCACTCTCTGCTTGCGCCTCGGTTTTCAGAAGTATCACCTAGCACTCCCGGGGTCTCAAATACGTGTTTACCAGCACCTTTTGAATGCTAAAATTAAAAGGAGCAGCTTTTTACTCAGACTCATTACGTGTGTAAATTTTAGTCTGCTTGACAGAAGCAGGAACAGCCCGCCTCTAAGTGTCGGCAGAGAAACTTCACAGCCCGCTCTGCATCAGGAGAAACAGGCAGGCAGGATATTTTCCTAACTTTGCTTTGCATTCTCACAAGCAGATCTATGTGTGATCGGGTGCCAGCACATCCCCGGTGACATTTCATCACCGCGCGTCCCCGGCGCTGCTGATTTTGCAGCGTAGCGCGTGCCTGGGGGGACCACTAGCGGAGAGGTGTCCCCACTGCACGGGGCAGGGACAAACCCGACAGGACAACGGCCCAACAATGAACTCGATTCATTCCTAGAGCTGTTAGTGAAAAATAAATATTGGAAGCTACGCTCCAAGAGGAGGTGCCGGGAGTGAAATACATCCTGCTCTGCATCCGACGGTATTTCTTTCCCCGTTCTGCAGCAAATAAAGTGAAAAACACGAAGACCATCTTAAGCTTCATCACATGTTCCTCGGATTCAAAATTCAAGCATGAGGCCACAGTTTTGGTTTGTCAAAGCTTCATCTGAATACTGGAGCTACTATGTAAATAGCTGAAAATTATCTTTGAAGAGGAGTTTTTACAAATGGAAATTTAATAGCTGCTTTCACATGTGTTTTATAATGTTGGTTACTCCTTCCCTAATCTACTCCTCAAACAATATTCCTGCTGATATATTATTCAGGAGATTTATCCTTCAGGACGATGTCATCTCTTGAGTGAAACTAGTGCCATCCCTGTTCCTGTACCATGCAATTACGTTGGACAGATCACGCATCACCCCCCGAGTTTGGAAGGAGACGAGCTGACAAATGAACACGCTCCTGCCTCTCCTCTTCGCTGACACAGTTCGCGTTTTTTCAGAGTGGCGTTTCATCCATCTAAATTTAAATCATTCTGTAAATTAAAATTTTATCTTTTTGTATCGAGTATAAATGCACACAGCTTAATACTGCTTTTTGATTCAAACCGGGCACAAGGCTGCTTAACCACTTCAGGGTGACTGATCCCAACCTGAGTTGTCCAACAGTGCTGTCACCAGTCCTTTGGAGTTTCAATACCGCACATATTCTCTAAATCATGCTAATACTTAGATATCTAACATACTTCAAAGCATTTTTCTTCAAATTACCAGAAAATTTTGCAAAATCTTGATATCCCAAAGCTGAGATGAGAGGCATTTGCCATGGTGATACTGCGGGCACATCCTAAGGGGCAAAAAAGAGGTTTTTTTAAAAATGCTGTGAGATTTTAATTTGCAGGCTGTGGACACATCCTACTGTAAATCAGTCTCCTACAGCTTGGTTCCTCCAGTATGGTTTCCTTAACCACAAAAGCTCCTCATGCTGCCATGTTCTCCTTCACAAATGTATTTATCAAAGAATGTGCAGCAGCTCAACAGGCAAGAAGTAAATTTTACACTCCAGTAACTAGTACTGCTCAACAGGGCCCATAGGGCACTGTTTGAATTATTTTATTAATATCGATAGAGACAGGAAACATTTACTATTTTGTCAGTGTTATAAATAACACCACCAGTATTTAAGTGAATATAAGTTAATACGCTACAAGCGAACAATGATTCACAGGATCAATAAAATAAACAAAGGAGGACTTCCCAGCTATATGCTAAATAAACTGACACACCAGGGCAATATTCTTAAAATCTGCCACTTTAAAAGTGGCTACACTTTTAAATGCGCTACACGTGCATTTATTTCAGCAATACTGTGAATGCCTCAAAGATCAACCTTTTTACCCTGTCACTCAAGCAGGTTCCCCTCGATCAGCATCATTTTCTCTGACAAATGACATGCGTTGCAATTAGTCATACTTACACAAGCTATTAACACCCTGTGATTTTTTTTTTCTCATACAAGTGACTCACCTTGAACTTTTTCATTGCAGGGTTTTCAGCCCGACTGCTTCTCCCTCGCTCGCAAATGCACCAGTATAAAAACAGCATGGGGTGCAGGAATAAACTGCTGTAAGGGGCACAGCTAGTTGTTTTCTTCCACACCAAAGGCTGAGCCCATCAAAATATCACCAATTTCACCTTCACCTTGGTCCATACTGTTCATTTTTCTCTTCAGCTGTAAAATACAGGAAAATACATGGTAGCATTAAGGATTTGCAACTATCTGAAACATAATCAGCATTTCCTATAGGCAAGACGAGCGCCTTAAAACGAGGACAAAGCATTTTCGCTCTCGAGGGGAAGGAAAAATATCTGTGTATGCCACCACACCTGCCTACCCACCACGAAAAACCTCTCGGTATGAATAAAACCACCCAGATCTCCAAAATATTGTTTCTAGTAAAAGTTGTATTTTTTTACAACAATATAGTTTATTTTTTAAGTGACCAATAGAACATAGCTTACTGCTCTAAGTGGAGAAGCGCCCAACTTAAAGGGAAGACCCATTCCCACGCAGCTTACAAGAACATGTTCCTCTTTCCTCCTTGACTCCTCCTCTCTCCAACTCTGAATTTTCTGCTATTTAAGCTCCCTGATGGTACACAAAAATGTTAATCAACGTAATCATGACTCACAAAAACCAAGAACTCCTGAGAGGTGCTGTAGGGTGTATTTTCCATCAACAGTACATATTTTTTTCAGGAAATACAGTAAAATTCTCATTTCTGATTTTAACTTCATATAACCTCAGCATTTTATCTGGTAACATGCAGGTTTTATCTTGTTCATTACTAAGCTATTTATTTAAGAGAGGTGTGAACAACTCAAACATTGCTAGACTAGTCAAGTAGCAACGGAGGTGTGCACCGGAGAACATGCCAACTACACAAGTGGATGTATTTACATGTATAAACACCAAAATTATAACAAATACATAGAAACCTTAGAGTAAATAACGCCTTTCTGGAGCCGTAAGAGCTTTAGCAAATGGGCTCATAGTGAGGGTGGGCTATTGATCTTGCACATCTTGCTAAAAATACCCTTTAGAAAACCGGGGACCCGCTGCAGGCAGTGGGAGTTCTGCTAATAAGCGTCAGTGTAAACAGGTTTTAATTTACTGTAATCAAAGCAAGCAAGACTCTGTCCTCCTTAGAAAAGCGCTGTTGTTAAAATACCTTCCGAAAAGTCAAGTTTAGAAGTCAGCATTCAAAAATATTACAGAGACAGGTGTTCTGACATTACAGTTCTTTATTTGTTTTCGAATCCACAATCTATACAGGTATTTACAAGGCATGAAAATGGATAACAGCACAAAATACAATTGAGGTATAAGCTAAGAGCACAGTATGTCATGTTTCAATAAATATAATTCAGAATTTGTAAACTAAGTGACCAGATAGATGCATCTTGTTTACTAAAACCATATAAAATATCTGTTAAATCTCACGTGAGGTAGAGGACAGTTTTTGTGTGTCATGTAATGCAACCACAGCAACTCTGACAATAAGACTGTACATCATTGGCAAGGTACTAAAAATTGTTGAGTGCACTGATCGTTTTTCACAGGCTTCTACTATGGTTTCAGAATAGTCATTCAACCTGTTGCCTTGAGCTAATACAGACTCTGTTGTTCTGCAGCTACTTTCTGTAATTTCAGATATTTATACTGGCATGTCAACATCGATGAATTCTTCCAAGGATGAGTATGAAAACACAAAAACAGATTTTGTCCATCACAGAAAGCAACATCATGGCAACAAAATATTTTAGACCAACCTTTTATTATTTCCTAGAATTAGTTTAAATACAGTACAGCTGTGCTTTCCTTTAAGTGAGGTATCTATATTCAGAGAAAAAAAAAATCAATTGATAGTTACATTTAATCAATTTTCAAATAGCAAAATTTTATACCATTTGTTTGCTGTGCTTAAAACTAATTTTTCAAGCGTTTTCCAACTGAACCACTAATCCTGAAAAAAACAATTTTCTAAGTAATGGAGACACACTACAAAATTGTCGTGCAATTTGTAAGCAGTAACTGCTTTTGCGGAAGCTAAAAAATTGTTCTCTTTTTGAAATAGAAATATGCAACAAATAGAAAATTCTACACGTTTTCTGTAATGAAAATTGATGGAATACACACACTACAAATGTAATGAGCAAAAATAAAATCTAAATTTGAAGCTTTCTGCTGCTTTCTATTGGCAGCTTAAATAAAATTACTGAAATATTGCAAGCACAGATTAACAGGTAGGTGTAATTATGTCTTTTGTCGACTTCACCATGTTATAGAAAACTCTTGTGTGGATTAATTACACAAATTAAGTGCAGAAAAAATACAAAGTTGTTATCTTTACTGACAATCAAAATATATACTCTACAAACAAGTGAATTCTAGGAAGCTGACCATGACAGCATTTCAAGGCCAACTTCACGACTAATGCTAGGAAAGTTTCCCAAAAATTTCATAACACATTCTAGCTATCCCCTCCCCCAATATAAAACAAGAATGTATGAATAAAACATTGTGACTTCTAAAATATGGGCCAGGACTTATTTTTTCAGGCCACCAATAGCTTTATGCTCCCACTCAACTTTTCCTACTTCACTAACTGCATTATGCCTTTACTATATACAACTGATATTACACCTAAGCTATCAATATATTAAATATAGCATAAAATTAGTTTAAGAATGTGAAACATAGCTACATTTATCTAAATGCTCAAACTAAATGATATGCTTTACAGTAACTAAAACACAGACTTCGTTAAGTTTGGAGATTTAGATAAAAATCTCTTTCGTCTAGGGATACACGGCTATGCTGCAAATGAGGGTGCTTTCAGACCACCTAAATTACAAGAGTTTTACTCTAAGCTCTTGTATTTTCTTGTTGATTAAAGTACACAAAGCATGTGAAAGTTCTAGTTTAAAAAAGTATAGGAGCAAACTAGATAGTCATCTTGAGCCCCACTTACTTTGCTCCAGAGAATGCACTAGGCAACTTTGATCTTGATCTAGGTGTTTAATAATGCAACTTCCAACATTATGCCCAATTTTAGGATTTTTTTCCTATGGGCTTCATGTCACAACTATCTGGGAAAACGACTTCCTGCCTGAAAGATCAGCAAGCACTAACTGAAGGCAGAACAAATAACAATACATAAAACGAGCATGCGAGGACTAAAAGCGAGGACCTAATGACAGAATCAGTTTTTACCATTAAGTGTGCACTTAAGTGACGGCCCTTAAGTGTGCATTCCAAGTTCCTGTATCAGGCTGTAAAATAAACCTTTCAATGTAATTAGCGTAAGGTAGTGGAAAAACAAGTCAACGTATATTTGTTCTGGAACTTATACAGTATTATTTACAATTTACTAAAAAACTATCTTTCAAAGACTGTGAACACACAAAATCTATGGCACATTTATGTATACATTATTACTTAAAATCAGTATAAAATTAAGTCTACACGTATGAAAATTGTTTAAGTAAAGAGCCTGAAAGTAATATTTAAGAATTGTAAGAGGATTACAATAATTTAAAATGCATTCTAACTTTAGATTACCTAAATGGAATATTTACAAAGCTACTTTTAATAAATGTCGCATTAGCGTTTTCAGCCAGATGTTTTAAAACAATTAGGAGGCCTTATCTGCAGCTGGAATTGCTAAAACTTCGTATAGCTGCTTGAGTTCTTGCAAGAGTGAAAATATTAGTACAAACTATGGCCATCAGCATTTTAATAGCCTACAGCGTAAACCAGTTAACAGCTGGTAGAGAGCTGGTTGAAGTGCTGGTTGAGGCACCGGAACCCGGGCTATACTAGTACTCCACTGCAATTGCCACTGCTGAAGGTCAGCTGGTGGCAAAAAGGGAAATTTGAGCCAAAGTCACATAACGTAGACAAGACCTGAATGGAAACAGAATATACGGTAGTCTAATACAATAATCCCATGAGGATTCCATACATTCAATGGCTAAGCTATAAATACTGTGGTAAATTAGTTACTGCAGCTGTATTAAACGAGGCTGTACGGCCTTATCTACACTGACAATCGAAGAAGTCTGGTTCAAAACACTGATACTGAAAAGCAACTAGAAACGGTATCTTTTGATCCCTTAATAACACCTGGATGAAACTTTTCGGTTTCCCAGGACGGTGTTTTCCTACTTGCCCATCTAGCTAATCCAACGTAGGTTCTGTCAATCCAGCTGGACTACTTCCAGCTCCATTCCCTAATAATAACACTTTTATGAACTTTCTTACGTACTCTTCCTATAGCTGTGGTTTTGGTTCTTGTTACAACAAAACATTCATTGTGTTTTTAAAGCACGTGGTGCATAAACAACCAGAGTAATTTACAGCCTGCACCCCTCCTTCCAAACCATGCTGCAAAGATGGGCTTTTGCCTTTTCATTTTTTTAAAAGCAAAAATTTGGAGACGGAGTCGAAGAAAGGAAAAATGTGATCTGGGTCTTCTTTTCTGATCAACATTGACAAAGAAAACTGGTATTTTTATACTAACCTGCTTTAGCCTTCAGTATAAATATGACACAGAGTCCATAAACAAAATTGTACACAGCTATAAAAGAATCACCCTATGACTCCATGACATTTGATTTACCACCTCATTTCTCATTCAGTTTAAAGACATGTGCAATTTTATCTTTCTCTGTGATACTCAGTCCTGTTACACCACTAAAAGAGAAACAAAAAAACCTCAAAAGTTTTCAGTTTTACTAGTTCGGGGGGCGGGTGTGTGTGTGTGTGTGGAGAAAATCAACGTAGCCTTTTACTAGTGGTTTCACCCAGAATTAACTGGATTATTAAGAGAATAATAAACCCAAGTACCTCAAAAACAGAAGCTAAAGTACAGGTTAAAATTATGTAGTAAAATACTAGAACTACTAAAATATTCCTAGTCACTGATATAATCAGCTAGTATCTATCAGCTGTATCAAACTTTTTGGAGAGGAGTGCAAAAAAAGTTATTTCTTCATCCAACTGTGTAGTCATGCGTTTAATCCACTAGGAACCAGACTTCCGAAGTACTCAAACATTATATATACATAAAACAGTAATTCTGTACAATTACACATTTTCAAATATTATAGCTTAACAAACATGCTGTATTTCTTAATTCATGGTAACGTTACCATGCCATTCAAATACAGAGACTATCAAAATAATTTTCAAAATGCCGTATCTCAGAATTTTATTTTTTTAAGCTATTATCGCCATGTCAGTTAAGGCCTGTTCTATGTAATGAAAGAAAAATCCACAAGTTGGCAAGAAGCTCAGAGTGTGGAGGCTTAGGGTACTAGAGAGACAAATACATTTTTTTGAATAAATACTATTTTTCTTGAAAGCATGAGTATCTGAAAACCAGTTAAGTCAAGCTTTCTCATTTTCTAGAAGGAAACGCCCCACCTTTCAGCCTTTTATTAATGTTTCTTTCATACCTAGTATACAGAAGAAAACAAGAGAAAATACACGAATTTTTAACTTCCAAAGATTCCATTGTAATTCTAAATCTTTTAATTTGCAAAAAAATCCTAATGCTTTCTTCTTCCAGCATGGTAAGCCAATGCTGGCTCTAAACTCTTTAGATTCATAAAGAGTTGTTAAATAGAAAATACAGAAAAGATCAGCTTGACTTCACACAATGAAATTATGGGAAAAACTCACGCTGGTAAATCACTTTTGATGATCAATCATCTATCATTGTGGCAATTTTGAGTATTACCTTACAGATGAAAAGCTGCCTTTACTTTCCCCAGTCCGAGAACATGTAATTCTCACTGAAACCCGAACTATTTTTTATCTTGAAGAATTCAGAATGTTTTTAATGTACTTTTATAACTGGATGTGCAATTGATAGCAAAATAAAGATCGCCACATAGATTTTAACAGACAATGTTAAAAGGTATAGAGTCCTCAAGACTGCATTAGAAATAGACAGAAACTGGTCACTCTAAATCAAGAGTTTCGTATTTTTCATTGTTTGAGAAAAATACCAGTACAAATAAATGCAGATTTTCATTGGTTAGGAAAATCTAAAAATGTATACCTATCTATCTCTATTTATTTATATATATGTATATCTTCATCGGGATTTGTCTGGGAAACAGAAACCTGCAGATAATACTTTTTCTCACCACACAGAAACTGCTCACAATTCATTAAAAACCAAAACACCCTGTTTAAAGAATGCAGCTTCCTCTTCCAATCTCTATTTTCCTTTCCCATTTTTTGAAGATTTCAAGATCTGTAGCTTCAATTCCTTTATCATCAACTCTAACTTTTCCCTTGCCTCTCGTTCTTGTCTCAGTTCATCTTGAAGCTCTTGTCTGTCTGCCTCTGCGTGATCCAATCTCTGTCTCAATTCTGCCAGCTGTAAAACAGAGAGGAGAGACAGAGAGGCAGAGCAAATTATAGCAAACTTACTTGTAAATGTCAACTATTCACTTCAAGATGCCACTGATGACCACCCTATGCATCAGATAAAAGTATTTCAGTTCACCAGCATTCATCAGCTTGTCTTCTACTGTTACCAAGAATTATGCAGTTACCTACTACACCATTAGCAAATGACATCAATATACAGAGTTGCATAAACATCATACTGTAACAAAAAAAAAAAATGGGACAGTCTAATATTCAAATACATATAAATTGTAGTCGTACAACCTGTCACACCAGACCATGTCAGTAATACACATAAGCTGTTAGGAAGACCGTGACGATGTCTGCATCAGATGTTTCACAAATCCCAGAATAAAGAGCACTTTATCATTTTCCAAGTCGATTTCACTTACCTGACAAAATATTACTCCATTTCAAAGCCTGAATGCATTTCTAGAACAAAACCACCAACACTGTTTTTTGATACTTTTTAGTGTAAATGAAACAGCATTACCAAAAATGACATCCAGAAAACCTTGAACACAACCACCTGCGCATTTATGTGTGTGTTCAAATATAAACATGAGTCCACCCAAACTGGTGTTGAAACACAGAAATTATGTATTTTTTTTCATCTTCGGAGTAGAGTAAAACTCAAACCTGCTAGATTGTCCAAACTTATTTACAGTGAGATCTGGAAACGTGTGATGAATTTTTCAAGTGTGAGAAAGTTACTGTAAAATTGCTACTACCAGCAGTTAAAACAGGGAGGAAATTGGAAATTAGTAATCTTCTCTACCATTGATTTAAGGTGGTTTTTTTCTTACAAAAAGAGCTCACTGAGTCTAAAAAAACTCATCTGTGTTTGTAATGATATGTATCCACCTGATCTAAATCTTCACTAAACATAAGTCTCGCTAAAAATGAGGAAGACAGCTGATGAGAATGAAAGGAGCAGGAGCACGCAGCGTCACTGGTGTTCGCCAGTTGCTGCAAAATGTACTGGGCCAAGGAACTGCTGTGCCCATTTTAGAGAAACATCACATTCAGGAGACGTTCATCTCCACTTGCGTAACTGGAAATATTTAAATGGTTCTTTGTATAATCAGAAATATTTAAGCAGGTTTTAGATAGCAATAGGCTATTAACACAAGTCTTCTGACTCCACTACTGGAAGTAAACTGTTGCAGTACAATATGCCCAGGGCCTGCACGTTGCAGCACGTACTGCACAAGCATGTCTCTGGTTGATTTTGACTTCCACCTCTAAGGAAAGGTTCCAGTACTGGTTATACTGCCCTGTTGTGACTGACAGGGTAAAGCAACAATTAAACTAGATAATTCAATAAAGAAGTCAAAAAGGGGGAGAAGGCACTTAGCGCATCTTCCGACAGGCCTACAAAGAAGAGCAGACATTTAAGCAAGCTGCAAATCCCAAATTATTAATTTTGTTGCATGTAGTACAAAGAGGGTTCCTCCCAGTCCACAGTTCTCAGCCAGAAAAGGCAGCCTGGGTAACTGCTTCAAGAAGACATTGGATTAAGGCTTTTTAAATGCTGTGTACACAGCCTGGGGAAGGCACCTGTTGCCAGGACCTCTCTTTCACTTGGGTACTTCTGACAACTGCTTGGAACCCAGAGTCCAAAATCTATTCTAAGATGTAATGAGGAGAAAAAGGTTCAAATTGTATGTTGTGAATTGCTCTACCATTCAGGTAATAAGAGAGTAAACTTTCATGCAAGGAACTATTTAGTTTTCAAAGCCTAACTTCAAAAGGAACAATCAACCAATCTCCTTGGGGAACAATCTATGGTTTTTACCTTTTAAAGAAGGTAAGCTACACAAGCCACATAAAACACACTATACACGATTACCTTCATAAATTAGAACATGTTGTTACTTGCAGTAATAGGGCTTGTACCAGATGTTTAGTAAATCAGGCCTTAGTCAGAGAGGATTATTTCTGGCAGCAAAGGCTAGGAATCTGTGGAGTGGGATGTCATGACATTAGATTCATGAGAAGGATTTACGATGTTTGTCTCTGTCCTACTCCCCAAAAATACCAAAACCTGTCTCTCAAGTACTGCCTGTTTCTTAGTCTGAGACAATAAGGGCAGGAAATGTAGACAGCTATGATCAAACGATCACAAAACTTTACTGAGCTGAAGTTTTAGATTTTCTTCACTTAAAAAAAAAAACTGTGAAGACTAGTTTTCTGTGACACGGTACAAAATATATCACCATACATTTAATTCACTATACATTTAATCGTAACTGCAACTGATTTTCAAAAGCTGCATTCCAAGGCTCCCTTTGGCATTAACTGTATCTTTCCCATGGGAATGACATGAATAACCTCCAACATAAAGAAGCAATAGTGTAAGTTAAAAGGGAAGCGAAAGAGACAAGAAAAATCTCCATAGGTTTTGTCATATGAACCCAAGAGGCAGGAATGGGAGACAAAAACATGATTTTCATTTCCAAGAGAACTCTTGGACCAAATGCTTTGATAGAGCACAGAAGGGAGCTCATTAGACAGTGCAGAAGATTCTACCACCGAGGAACAGATAGAGCATCAAGGTATGCTACTAAATTTACAAAACGCTGGTTGAGAGATTTGGGGTTTTTTTGTTTTAACATAAAAGGAATAAAAAGAGGAATAACTTATTTCTGTAACTAAAATGAGAACATTTAGTTCTACAACATGGGCAAGCCTATATACATTAAAAATATGATTTATTTTACATGAGGATGTAACAAACCTTATGTTTAAGATTAGTATTTCATCAAAAACATCGTATGTTTCTGTAAGATGCATTCTACCTCAGTTCCAATCAAGGAACACGGAAATAAATATGTCACTGTGACCTATTCTGGCATTCATCTATGGTATCAGAACACATGGAGAAGATGAAACTTTAAGGTGGCTGAGCAACAGCTTCACAATTTCCTGATACATTAAATATGGTTTAGCTCGAAATGAACTTTCCCTTCTCACCTGTGCTGCATATTCAGCTTCTTTGTCTTTTTCTAAATTGGAGTCACAGCTACATTTCTGCTTCATCACTTGGTCCAGTTTCTTCTCCAAGTCTCTCTGCTCAAAATAAAATTCTTCCATTCTTTGAGCATGCTCTGCCTGCAAACATTCAAGTTCTTTTTGTAAATTCTGCTGCTCTTCTGTCAGTTCCTTCATAGCTTTAGAGTTGCTTAACATTTCCACCTCCTGTCAAGAAAAACCAGCATCACATGCACCTTAGTTCTGAGACCAGAAAAGCAAAAACCTGAATTTAAACATCTATCTTGAAACAATGAGGCCAAAATGAGCACATTTACCTACTGATAACAACAGTTCGTTACTGGTATTTATCTACTTATAAATGACAGCCTGGAATTCTGCAGCAAGCATTTAATTTGTAATAAATTATTGATACTTCCAAGTACACAGAGCTTCCAGAATTAGATTCACAACTTCCAGCAGCAAACCTCAGAAAGCAGCAGCACTGATTTACTAAAATATAGTTTGAAAATGTAGAAGTGCATCATCAGAAAACAGAATAAATGTGTTCAATTTCTTTTTCCACTGGCATTACGGTATTTTTAAGGGGGTTTTTTTTGTTTGTTCAGGGGGTTTTTAACTTATCTACAAGCTTTACCTCCAACAGTAGAACAACTTAAAAGCAGCAGCTCTAGGGCCCCATCTGAGCTCACAGATTCTGAGCTTAACATTAACTAAACTAAACTATTAAGTCTGGTCTATGAATGTAGGAAGCAAAGAGACTATTCATCTTAATTCATAAAACAGAAATTATGCACAATCACAAGGGAACACCCACTTCTAATAATTATTATATTAATATAATAAATTAATTATGGTATAAATATCATCCACTATTAAAAAGACTAATAAAATCCCCCTAAAAACAAGGGCTTATCAAATAGAAATAGGCAGTATCCTTTTTTATACAGGCCAGTGATAAGACCACTCCTAGAGGACTTAAGTCTGCATCTCTAAAATCCCAAAAACTGACAAATTTGAGAGGACTTAAACTGCATATGACAAAACACTCAAATGTTTGGAAAACATTTTGAAGTGAAAGAAGTAGTTTTCATTTGGATAAAACAAATGAAGGAGCTGCTGGAACACAGCAGGTGCAAACTGAAAAGACACCGATTGTTAGCGGACTCAAACCCAATGAGCATAAGGGATATTAAGGATTTGGTGTCTGAATTCAAGCTGGGGCGAAAATTATCTGTGTGTTTCAGTGTTTCCAATGCATGAAATCTGTGACATTGATTCTAGAACCAACAAGTTAACATCAGTGTTCTGATGTCACAAGTGAAATGCGCTCAGATTGGCACTGTACCATTTGAAGCTGCTGTTTCCTCCGCAAAATCGTATTTAGTTTTTCTTGCTGCTTGATGTAGGTTTTCATGACTTCTTCCATGATCCTTCCCTTGTCATCTTCACAACTGATGTCTTTCATGAGCGTGGGGGACAAGGTTCGCACATCACTGCCTACTTCAACATGGCTAGAGTCTCTAGCGATTTTGGAAGAAACACGTTCAGATTTTCCACCTCTTGCAGAACGAGTTGACACAGGTGGATCTACAGAGAAAAGAAGAACACAGCACAATAATCACAGAAAATTAAATCTCCAGAATAAAAAAAATGCAAAGAAAACTGAAGATTACAAAACAGTAAAAAAATTTTTTTGGAAAACTGAAGTGACATCACAAAATATTTGCTTAGTGTTCACCTTTCCAAAATTATATGGTATAAAAATTGAAATTCTTCAGCATAGCTTTCACTACTCACCTAAACGTTTCTGCTGCTCCACGCCACTTTTCAAGTCAATTTTTTCTTGTTCTTCAAGAGAAAGCTCTGGATAGGAGGCAGCTTTTTTGTGCTTTCCACTACCAAGCTTCTTCTCTGACTGTCCAGGTGAGGACTTCATTACTTCTGAAGCTTTGACTGTTGTTTTTGCAACATCCTTATATTGTGATGCAAGAGATACATTTGGGGCGACCACTTTATCACACATATAAAGGTAGTAACTGAAATAGTAGAACAGTAAAATTAAGAATGAAAGGTAAGGCATAATAAATGATGACTGGTAGAGAGCAGTAAGTTTAATTTAATGTGATTTCAAACTATAAGAGCTTCAATGAAAAAGAAGCACATACTTTTTATATTTTTCCTATGCAAAAGGAAATCCTAACAATCCACTTAATCTTTACTGAGTAGATTATCTAGATAAGGTTTTGAGGCTATCGAACAACAGGATTTTCCAAACATGGCTGATGAAAAAAAAAATCATACAGAAAATCATACGAAGTCTTCACTTCAATGCAAAGAGTGAAATTAGAATGCCACTGATTCCAGATTCTCTAGCATCTTCATAATCCTTATAGTAGCAATGGAGGACGGGGGAAGTGATCAGTGTAGTGGGAATGAGTATATCGCTCCTTCAATAGCAAAGCTGTGCAGCCACAGTGCTGGGGCGTGTCCGAGACCAATGCTGGACCTTCTTTCTCACATACATCAAGCAACCTATCTGGATTTTCACAGCTCCTGGGCTCCTGGGAGCACCCTTGCGTACTGCCCTAACCTAGCCACTCCGCTCTTGCCTACTACAGAGGGAAAAGAGTGCCAAATGTGTTCATGTCAGTGCCAAGATAATCAGTGGCACGACGCTGGAGTTCACATTGCTGTCTTTGACACCTTCCTTTCTCCTAGTTCTGAAGGCAGGCACCGCTAGGACGAGCAAACTGAGGGACCATCACAGAAGTTCCACCATTCACGCATTTGCGTGGGAACTAGTTTGATGCATATGTGTTGTTTTGATGCATGCTGCTAGCCAAGAGCCTGATTCCACCCTTATATGGTAAAGGCACAACCACACGGGGATGAGGGTAAGAGGTTCGTCAAGAAAAACTGTTTCCGTTGTTGATGCAGATGACAAACTGTGTACTACGTTAAGAAAAGAAATGCACTTGGTTTTTAAAACCAGGACACTAATCAAGAGACAATTTAGCTGTAGCCATTGTCCCAGTGTGGAACAAAGCCTTCAAACACCAAACAGCCTATTTGGAAAGGAAATTAAGTTGCACTCACGGTAAACAGGCCCTATGCAGCTTATCATAAGAAAGATTAAAAATTACTTTCTGTCATTTCTACTCTGAAAAGGGAAATTGTAATTACATTTCCGTTGTATTGCCTACTGAAAAACACTCACAGATCACAGCTTGAGTCCTGCACCAACACCCACTCATAAGCAGTTCATTAGTATCTACACTAAAAAACACACAAGAAGTTAGGGTTCAGCTATTCCTGTGTGATCCCTTGAAGTTCTCCTAACAGTTCAGGTTGCAAGTACACTTTTTTCAGCTTGAATTACCTTTAAATAGCCACAAGTATTTAAATACTTGTACATGCAGTGCTTATAGTTCTATGCAGGAAACTCAGTTACCTGGGATGGAAAAAGGAGGGTGGCTGAGGATCAGTTTCTGCTTCTTGCTTTATAACTGGATACCACTGCGATAATTCCAGGCTCTGCTGTGAATCTGCCTAAAGAAAAGAAAACAAATTGGTAACTGGAAGATAGGTACATGTTACTTACATTTTCATAAATGCTCCTCAGTAAAATGGCATTTACACCATTAATACACACACACCCCAGAGAAACTGGGGTACTGGAAAATGGAGTGTATTTGGCAGAGATGCACAGTGACGCAAGATACAGAAGTTTCATCCATCTCCTATTTCCCATTATGGGCAAAGTAGCAACAAAATTAAAAGAAGATCTCTTTACAAACCTACACAAAAGCTCTGTTGAGTTTCCAGAACTCTGCCAGAGGCATGCTAAAAATGTTTGGGAGAAACAGAAAGCAGAAACTAGGATTCCCAAAAGGTGGTAGGAGCCTCTTGCAATGAAATATTCACATCATATTAAGCACCTGCCAGATAATTTATTACAAAACAAAACCTATGAATAAAATGGAACTGGTGTTCCAGAGACAGAACTTTCTCCAGTCGTCACAAATTCTTATTACAGAAGTGGGGAAAGCTGCTGCAGTTAACATGACAACTCCGTTCCCTTTGCAGTAACAAACAAAATTAATTCCGGTGCATTGGAAGATACCATCTTTAAAAACCTCTGTGCATTCTGTATTTGGATAGCAATGCTGGTTCTGTTAGTCTCAAGAAATATTTTTTGGAATTACTCTTTAGTCAAAGTTACTGGGGATACTTCATGCTCCACTTCAAAGTTACTATTAATTTCAAGTGAAAAGTGTCTCATCATATATTTAAATGAAACTCATAGCTAAGAAATTGGTACTTAATTTGATGGTATTAAAATAGCCTTGGGAAGCAGGTTTTTGGGTAAGGCGTGGTTGGTTGACAGCAGCCCAGCACCCACGCAGCCGCTCCCCTCACCGCCCCCTGCCCTAGCAGGATGGGGACAAAAGCAATAAAGCTCCTGGGTCAAGATAAAGACAGTTTAATAGGTGAAGGAAAGAGGGGAAAAAAAAAAAACAAGTGAAGAAAAGGATATCGCTCACCACCTCCCACAAGCACAATGATGCCCAGTCAAGTCACCAAATGGCATCCACCTTGGATGCCAAAAGCCCCTTTCTTCTCTTTCCATCCCAGTTTTTATCGTTGAGCATGACATTACGAAGTATGGAGTATCTCCTTGGGCCCTGCCAGTCTCTTGCCCACCCCCAGCCTACTTGCTGCAGAGGCCGAGTCCAACACAGAGACAGCCCTGACGCTGCCTAAGGGCTGCTCAGCAGCACCCAGAACAATGGTGTGCTACCAGCACTGTTTTAGCTACAAATCCAAAGCACGGCACCATACAGGCTGCTATGAAGAAAGTTAACACCATTCCAGCCAGACCCAGCACCTCTGGGAAGTTGCTCAATTTGAAAAAAAAAAAAAAAAAGCCTATAAAGCTAAAAAAAATATAATAATTCTACTGTACCGAAAGCTTCATCTAGCATTCTAACATCTTCACAATGATATATTATCAGAACAGTTTATATTTACATACCCTGAAATAAACTGCCACAGAACTTCATCTGTGGCACTCAAGAGAGCACCCAGTTACACAGAGGTGGCTTGTATCGAGGTCTGCAGAATCAAACGCCACGTGACTATGAGAGATACCAAATCCCATTTACAATATTCTGGTCGAAACTTCCAGCCCACTAAATTCAGCTCTAGCAATGAAACTGAAATTTAACTCCACCCCTGCAGTTCCTCAAATCAGTTCCAACATAGATAGAAAGGAGGGAGGGCACAAGGAAGCTAAGCTCCAGAACAGTAAATTCATAACCAAGCCTTTAAATAATAAAGATTTGAAATACAGTGAATAATCTCTAGAAAAAGAGCCTCATCCTGACACTTGTAGTTTTTTTGACTTATTCAGATCATTCTAATAATTTAAATAATGTACATGTACTCTTTTACTTACACTGCAGCTAATATACAGTAATCCTATTTGAATTTCTGAATCACATCTTGTCCATATTTTAGGACTCACATTTTAACATGTTTATATATTTTCATATGAAATTATCTATCAAGTTATCTATATTTTCAAGTTTTTAGGTCAGATTTTAACATTCCCACCTATTTCAAATGGAATCTGACTTTACTGTCTACGCTTAGTCTGCATTTTGCAAATTAATTTCGTAACATGCAATCAAATTTTTACTTAGGAAAGAAAATGAAAAGTAACTGCAAATAAACATGAAGTCTTTTTCTAACATCATTCTTCCCTCATCATCCAGGTTAATAAAATAGAAATAAAACATCTACTTCAATATATACATGTATATTTCACTACCTAACAATCCGTTTAGTTTAGATGCTCTAAAGAAATTCTGTGAACACTATATATTCAAGGTGAATTCAATGATTTCTACCCAAACTATTTGAAAGGGCTTTCTTCAATCCTACTTGTACAAAGCTGTTCTTTAAAGGGGGGGGGGGAGGCAAGTAGCAGTTTCAGCTTAATCATGAAGCTACTACTTTTATCTGAGATGGGATTTATAACAACACTCAAAAACACTCAGAAGAAATGTTAACTCTCCACTATGCGAGCTTTTCCCTACGCACAATGACGAACTCTGGGAATTGTCTGAGTAGCAGGACAGAGTTTTAGTGCAGAGCAATTATCAGAAACTGTCACAAAGTCAAAGGGGATGAGGATCTGAAAGTGCAGAGATCAGCAGAGACATAGCGGCAGCTGTTCCATGAAGAGCAGGTGGATATTACACTGCAGTCTAGAACTCAACAGAAAATTAGAAACTCTGTGACAATCAAATACACAGCTTACAGCTTTCCTATTAGCACAAAAACCCAGAGAGGAATTAACCTTGCGAGTACACTGCTCTTAAAACATTAAAAGCAGAAGCGTATTTGCACTGTGAGGTTAATAAACTGAGGGTGAAATGCTAAGGAGAAAGGCAAGGCACAGGATCTAGGATGCTCCAAAGACTATGGGAATTAATTAATAATTTATTATTACTGGATGGACAAAAACCTAGCCAAGGGCAACTGTTCTTCCTGGGCCCTCCACAATAACCTCAAAGATGCGTCGGCACTTCTGAGGACTGACTCAGCAAAGGTGATAAGATGGTGACAGAACAGCAAATGGAACATCCCGCACACACACTTCCCTAGGAGCGTAAGAAAAAGGAACATCCACACATTGTACCAAATACCCGTCTCACACCACAGATATGAGGGAAAGAAAAGATAACTGAGGCAGCCCAAGCTTCCCAAGGACAAGGAAACAGAGGCTGTGCTCCCACACTCCCCTGTTAAACTCTTCTAATCTTTTGTACTTTCCAGATGAATATCCATGAGACAAAAAAAAGGATAAAGAACCCTCCCCCACCATTTTTTCTTTGTTCAAGTTTTCAGTTTCTCTCTCATTCTGATTTCATATGCTGCTTTGTTATAAAGAACTACACAGGTCTGCAGCAGAAGACTCCAGAAAGTTTTTGTATTTCATTTGCACCGGTTCAGTCCAAATTACTGTTACTGCTAATTTCAGCTGTTTTTTTCATCTGTACACATGAAACAAAGATCTCACGGACATGCTACCGTGAAAAGGGAAGCAGTATTATAGGTATGAATATAGAAGACTGTTTCCAATGATGCATTCACCATACTATCGTTTATTACCTACACTGGCATTGCAAGGACAAAGACTGCCATGTCTTTATCAGATGAAAAGCAAAGTCTCCTTGCTATGAACCTACCCACATCTTCAACTAAATCAGCACATGGAAGCATGCCATATTGCAGACTTTCGTGGAAATTTTCTGCTACAATCCCTTACTGTAGACTGGCACAACTATAAGAATACCTGTTACTACAGTAAGCCTTTCTGCAATAGTGACTTTTCAGAAGTTTATGCCAAAAGTTGTCAACTTACAGCACACCTTTTTGGGCTCAACCATCTGGACTGCTCTTGCTGCTATTTTGAAATCCACCACAAAACATCCAACAGGCAAAATGCATATATAATCGAACCAGCAGCGATCAGACAGACATGTAAATGCCAAATACACTAAAAAAAAACCATAGTCATGGGGCAGGAAGCATCTAAAACCCTCTTAAGTTTAAACTGTACCCCAAAAATTGCACCTTCTATGAACGGAAACATCTATGGTGTTTAGTATTTATCTGGTGCTTGTCTTTAAGGGAAAAATAAGCTCTGTATTTTTGAACCACAGTGCAGACTTGCAGCACTATTTTAGGAAAAAAATACGATGTCTATTATTAACCATTGTCAAGATACCGGCCCACAGCACATTTCTTGCGCTGCTTAAAACCCCCTCTCTTTGGCGTATTTTCTGTATACTAAGTGGTTTAAACAGAAAGCTACTGCTGAACAAGCAGACTTTGGGCTTCTAAATTGCAACTTAGCAATGCACCAGTACCCTGCATGCCAAGTCATGAGATGGGTGGCTAGCAAGCCAGGCAGCCATACACCGCACCTGTGTGTGCGGGAGTAAAAATAACACATGAAGAATTTGTAATACTTGATTTTCAAGCTCCTTTCTGCTTTGCTCAGCTGCTGCAACACACACTGCATAAAACATACTCAAAGGTCAAATAAGAACAAAAATTTTCACAATAGCTCTGCATTTACAGAACAAGAACCAACAAAGCCAAACCAGCTCAAATGAAGTTAACTTACAGCCCAAAGAGGGAAGAAATTACCGCACCTTTTAATGAGAAATGTATTTCCATGGCAAAGCTCTCCCACAAATTTAACTTAGGCTTGATTTGACAAGCATTCCCACTTACAAAAGGCAAGCAATGCGCTTCCAAAACAAGTATTTACGTGTGAGCAGAAAGAGATTTGGGAGTTTTACAAGGGTAGGTGAACTTACTTTAGACCGAGTTCTTTTCTGATTTTTCTCGCTAAATTTCTCCTTCATTTCCTCCAAGAGATGCTTCAGTTCCCGCTCCTCCGACGTTCCTAAGTATTTTTGGTTAATATGCAGGTAGCAGTGCCACTTGGCTGATTCAAATCCCCAGTGGCAGGTCCTCTTGTCCGGGGATCTGTGTGAATGCATCACAAACGTCTGGGGTGAGAACATCCCGTAGCACTCCAAACACTGGATACACGGGTCATCCGGCGCAAGGTAGAACTGAGGTGCAAACAACCCCTGGCACTTGCCCAGGCATTCGTGCTCTACCTCAAAGGCACTGCCAGTCTCTTTCAGCTGGGCCAAAGTGTTCTTACCAGGGAGAAAACTGCCATTTTGTGGGAAAGTGCGAGGACGCAGTAAAGCATTGCATAGTCTCTGAGCATCGGTCAGCGTAATTAGCCCACAGGATGGAGCATTAAACGGAAGAATTCCCAAAACCTTCAGAATATGAAGCTGGTCAGAAGTGCACCTTGAGCAGTATATATACAGTTCATCACACACCGTATTGATCTGCTGCAACGAAAAGTCTCGGAGAACTGAATTCAACACTTGTGGCAGGCAAAGTCTTTTCTCTCCTCCAACTTTAAAACAAGAGATAGATTCCCCCTCCAGTATAGTCTGGGTGAGTTCCGTGGAGCTGTCCGGAGGAATGAGCAGCGGACCAGAAAGTATTTGCGGTGACGGAAGAGGCAAGAAGACAGCGGGTGACATATTTTCCTGGGAATAACGAGCTGAAAAAGCTGCCGGTCCACCCAGTGAACTCTGGCTGCTTAGGTGGAACTGTGCCAACGTGTGTTTCAAACCTGGATTTAAATTCAAAGGCTCTGATAGTGAAGTACTGTTCAGCTTGGTGGCTTCCCCATCAGCCTCCACAGTAGTTTCATCATATTCATCCAAGTTCTCCTTCTTTATTGTTGGCAATTTATTTATTACAACTTGTACTTTGCTATTTACATGCATTTCTGTCATTGCTTTTTTTAATGGAGGACTTCCATCCTCCTGGATCCCACTCCTTTTCTGGTCTGAAACTAGACCTAGAGAGAAGTTTATTTGCGGGCTTTCCATCGCTAAACACCAGAACTTTAATTAATTAAAGTCTTGAATGTGCATTTTCCTGCTTGTTCATACAAAAAAAAAATCAACAATTTCAAGTGCTCTTGATTACCAAGCTTTGCACTCTTTTCAGTAAAATGTTACTTCTTCAGCCTCCAACAGTAAAATCTGTAACCCATTTTGCATGTGAAATCACAAAATTAATAATGGAGAGAGGTTACAAAGATTTTTCTTTTATAGTTATTTGTTCAATTTTCTAATACAAAACCCCCACTGCAACACATATACAAAAGGCTTTTCTTCGTACGCTCCCCGCTATTTTACAGTTGTCTTGTACAACGATTTAGTAAAAAAAAATGATGTGCTGATTCAAGAGTGTCCATCCTTGATCATTTTTTTCCTTTAAAAATATACCCTCTTTTCAAATAAGTCTCTATTTAAATATTAAAATAGAAAAATGGTCTCAGTTTGAAGAATGCTGATCTTAATGCAACTGATCCAAAACGTGTATGAAAATTTTATTCAGCACTTTCAGTTCCTGGAGATCAAACACAATCTTAAGGGCTTGCTTTATTGTGCTGCCAACTTTATGATTTCACCACCAGCATGGGAGTTACTATGGCAGCTCACAAATAAATCCCCAAATTAAAGGCTGATCCAGATCCGGCACACACTAAACATCCCTAGAGAGTCACCTTTTGCACAGATGTCACTGGTGTGTGTCAGAATTTTCCCACCCCAAGTTATCAGTAACAGAGGTAAGATCCAGGCCACCGGCTAAAGTCATGGCTCGCGCTAACGCCGCGTTCTGTCACGTCTTTCCAGAAAACCTGTGAAAAGAGAAAGAGGTCAGCCAGGAGCAACCCCCAACACAGCTGGCTGTGCCGGGGGCGGGGTGTGCTCCACTACCCCGTGCATTGCGAGAGAGGGGTGCACAGGGCGCCCCCCGGTCGGGCCGGCAGCGCCCGCCGCCCCCCGGCCCCGGCAGATGGGCGCAGCTGGCAGCAGCAGCCGGCAGCTCCCGCGGCGCGGCGCGCACGGCCGGCGGGCAGGCCGGGGGGGCGGCACCGGAGCGGCTCCCTCACGGCGTGCGCAGCCTGACAGCACGGGGGCTCGGCGCACATCGGGGCCGCTCGCCATCCCCTCCGCCCGGGAACCGGCCCCCGGCCCTGCAAAGCCCCGTCCCGGAAGGGCCCGGGACGCCGCATCCCGGCCGCTCGCACCCTCCTCCCTCCCTCCCGCGCCGTGACTCACCTCAGCCCGGCCGGCACCGCTCCGGGCAGGGCTCACCCCCTCCCCCGCACTGCCCGCCGCCTCCCCGCCGCCCCCGCGCTACGCCCGCCCGCACCCCCTTCCCTCAGCCCCGCCGCCGCCGCCGCCGCCGCTCCCTCCCCCCGGGGACGGCGCGCCCCTCCCCCCGGCTCAGCTCCATTCCCCCCCCCCCCGGCAACTTCCCCGGCCCCTCACCCGGCGTCGGCGGGGGCTCCGGCAGCCCGGGGAGCGGAACGGGCTCCGCGCACGCACCGCCCACCCGTGACCTCACTGCGGAGACGGCGGCGGCGGCGGAGACAGCCGCGGAGACGGCGGCGGCGCGCGGCCACGAACCCGCCGGCGGCGCGCGCCGCCCCCTCCCCCGCCCGCCGCCGCCGCAGCCCCCGCCCCCTGTCTGGGGCAGCGGCGGGAGCGGCCGCCCCTCCCCCGCCCGCCGCCGCCTCAGCGCCGGGAAACCCTCCCCCGGCCCGGCCCCCGCCGGCGGAGGGGGGGGGGGGGGGGGGGAATAAAACCCACAGGGAAAAGAAAAAGAAAAAAAGAAATAAGTGCTATTTGTGCCCGGCCTTAGCTCGTCCTTCCGCCGCCGTTAGGGCCCGAGCGGGCGGCGGGGAGCGCCCCGGTGGCGCTGGGGAGGGCCGGGCGCCGAGGCCGGGGCCCGGAGCGGCGGCTGGGCGGGGAGGCGGCGGGGGGGGAGAGCGGCCATGGCGGAAAGGGAGAAGGAGCCGGGGCGGGCGCGGAGCTGTCAGGCGTACCGCTCCCTGAGGCGCGGCGGCCGGCAGCCGGCGGCCCTGGGGACTGCCCGCCAGCAAGGGCCGCCCGCTGGGGGTCCCTCAGCGGCCATCTCCCGGCGAGGATCCCTCAGCGACTTGTCCCCCAGCGAGGGGATCTCATCGGCGGTCCCTCAGTGAGCATCTCTCAACAAGGGTCCCTCAGTGACAGCCCCCCAGCAGGGAGCGTCTCCCACCGAGGGTCCCCCCGCCAGGCGAGCGCTGCTCTGACACCCCGCTACCAGGGGACAGCGACGCACAGGAAGGTGGGTGGCCGTGATGGTGTCTGTCCCCAAAGCAGCTGCACGGACCTCTCCTTCCAGCCGCAGCACCGGGAGCAAGGGGATGCGGGAGAAGGTCTCGAAACCCACGACGGAGCCTGGCTGGGAAGCGGTACGATCGGCGCAGTGGAAGCGTGAGGGGCTTCTCCTACATCAGGCTCGTTGCTGGAAGGGGAGAATGCTCTCTGCAGGCACTGCTTAGTCTTTGTACCACTACGTTACTACAAGTTCCTTCTATCCGCAAGGAGCCTAAAGCTTTTTTGATTTACATCTTCTCCGTAAAGCCGGCACTTCAGCTGAGATTAGGGCACAATCCAATTTGCTGTGGCCTTTCATCGCGTACAGTTACGTATTGCGACGCAATGCGAGCACAAAAGCACAGCACACGAAAATGGGGCAGTTGTACAAGCACCAGGCACCACCTAACACCGGCCGGCACTGCTCACGGCGCATGGGCTCCCTTCCGTGCCATCTCCCAACGCCACAGCAGACGGATTACCACAGCGCAAACAAAACCTGCCTCGCTGCTGATCACACAGGGGTTTGATACGCTTTAATCCTTGACTTCACACCTTTCATATACTCAGATTTCCTCGGGGCTGGCAGGGCTTACTGCTGGAACAGCCCTTGAGAATCACGGCAAAGCTCCTTCGTGAATCACTTAACTCGCTTTTAAAGCACCACATCAGTTCTGGCATCTACAACAAAATTACAGTATCTACATTTCCTGCTGATGATGGCTTGGCAAGGAGTGATCTGGGATTATTCATGTCATTTTGTGTGCAGGTTTTTCCCTTTTTGCTAACCTTAAGTGGTCACATTGTAGGTAGAAGCTCCTACTCTATGCTTGCATAGCAGCTAGTGCAATCTTTGGGACCTGTGGTACTTTATATTGCAAAAATAATAAATTCTTGACAGTTGAAGTAGCAGAATAGAGTTTGGAATAACTCGGTGATGACAAAGGCAATAATGGTTATATTTATTTTTCAAAACCCAAACAAAACCACTTCACCTTTTTATTATTAAAGAATTCAGGTACAGATGAAGGAACCAAAACTGAAATAGAACATAACCTCAGTTTTCATACTCACGGAAGGCGTCCTAACGGCAAAGGTCACTGTTTTACTGTTGCTGTATTGCAGCAACTGGGCAGGCAGCTTTCCTACAAGTGAAGGGGCGCCAAGAAGAAGCCTTAAGTTTGTGGAAGGATGTAAACCTCCAAATTAAAGAGGTTTGTACTTGAAATTAAGTGTACGCTTTTTTGCAGCTGCTTGAAGTAGACATTTAATAAAACGCCTATAGAAAAACATAACTTCTTTTTTTTTTTTTCAGGCTAGAGAAAATAGAGGAGGAAGGGAAGGCACAAATTCCTTCCATTCCACGCAGGCTAAAGCAGAGATAAAAGCTTCCCAAAAACTGGAACCAAGATTCAATAGCTAGGAAGAACACAAGTACTGGAGACATGCAATTCCCCCATTCCCCTTAATATTCTCCTATTTGTGCTTTCCCATCCTCATTTTCTGTCTCTATTTTTATTGTAAATCACTAAAGATTAACTGTCTTTCCTCAGGAAGCATTTATCATTACTACCACAATTAACAGGGAGGACATTTTTCCTTACTCATCTGCACAACTCCCCTGTAACAGCAGAATCACAACTGAAACATACAGGTATAAAAACATCGGGCTCGGTGCGTTGTTTGAGTTTCATGAACTGAAGGATGATCAGGACTGACACCTCTGTACTTTCCAGCTACCTGAGATCCACCACAAGTAATTTGTGTATTTAAGGAAATTTCACAGATGTTGGACCATAAACCTACTCTTGGCTTATCTTTGCATCCAACAGCATTTGTTCTAACTGAGCAGCACACAGTGGTTAATAAACACTGGTCATTCCACCTCGATATCTAGGGTTCTTGTTTGTACTTTTCAAAGCAGAGAAGTGCTATAAACATGTTTAAATGAATTCCGGCATTGTGCAGCAATCTGTAGTAGTACCCTGTGCTTTTCATAAATGCTGTTCTTTAGCCTGCAGCAACACAATTACATAGGCCTGCGCAAGCATCATCTCACTGTGGCAGCTACATCAAATGCTTCTGCAGCATTTCCAGTCTCAGACAGAAAAGAGGATTGCCTCATGTGATGGTTCTGCAGAAAAACCTTACAAATATTGGTATTTTTTTCCTCCATTCACAGTTAAGCAAACACCACAAGGCAAAGCAGTTGCAGGAGTACAATTGCTAGCCTTACATGAAAATGTGAACTGCTTTTATGCAGGGCAGGAAGACTGAGGGAAGTGATGGAGAACGTGCAAAAGTGCATTCATGTTTGATCTCAATTGTCTGCTTAAATTGTTTAATTCTTTATTCTTCTGCAATAAAATGTTTGCGGTAGGACGACAAATAGCTTAATGAAAAAGTAAACATGTTTGTGAAGAATACTAACAACACTCTGTACTTAAGCACATAAAAGGTTTGTTTAAAAGCCACAACAACATAGCAGAATAAAACAAGATTTATATATCTACCAGCTTTTGGAGCTGATCCTGAAAGACACAAACCTGTGATGCAATTGTCCAAGCATTCGGGACATTCCCATCTTCCCCACCCTCTAGAATTTAGGATCTGTTAAAAAAACCCAACCAACTATTCAAATAGAGATCAGTGAAACACACTGCGTCATATTCCCATTTTAAATTTACTGAAGAAAATGCAAGATTTATTACACCAGAGCTGGACTGATCTAGGAACGTAAGGAAAGCAACATATGTAGGCAGATATTACATCTTTTATTAGACCTACAGATGTCATGAAAGCTTAGGAATTTGGTGGCATCATCTAATTTGGGTTTTTCAAGCTCTGGTGCACATTTTCCATTTCAGGTTGCAAATTCTGGTAACTATTGTGCTGTAATGATAGTGTTGCTATAGAGCTACAATAATCAGGCAATGCAAGACAAAGTTTGTAGGTAGAGGATTGTCTAAAAAAAGATGTTAACTCTGCCTACAACTTCTACTGTGGAACTGCTTTTCACCGTCTAAAGGCACTGTGCAACTAAAACCTGAGTTACAGACCTTTGCAAGATGTAATGATTTGCACTGACAAGCACAGGAGCAATCTTTCTTTTATTATTAATGCCACTGAATTTTCAAGAAGGGCTGAAGCTCTTTGGAAGCTTACAAAACTAACATTTAAGTGTCTTGAAACAATTCACAATGGCACCTTCAGTGCTTGGTTTCAACACCTCAGGTTTAACACTGGGGCAGCCTGTACAGAATTTTTGTCTTTACTCTTCTAAGTCAGCTTTAAGAAAAATAATTTATTAATTAGAAAATATTTTTTTTAATTTACAATTAAACAGTGACTACCCCAAGTTTCATTTCCAATTAAAATAAAAAATGAGGGACATATAATAATATATGAGAAACCAAGCGGCTCTCTAGAAAGTATGCAATTCTTATTTCATGTATTTCTAAAATAATACTAAGCAGGACACACTCAAAACCACAGACCTCCAACACACCATGAAGCAAAGAAAAAAGGGAGTGCTAAAAAAAAAAAAAAAAAAAAAAAAGTAAGTCACATCCTCCACACACACATGCCCCTTTGAATTCCTTGCAGGCCACCCTTGCCCATCTCTGGGGTTGCTACCGCTCCCACTAGGAAGAAGAATTAAGTAAGACATGCAGATTAGTTTGTCCAAGTGCAAATAAATGTAATTCCTTTAAACTACTGCATATGAAGTGAAGTGCCAAATAGCGTATTAAAACCAAATAAAAAGACCTTTCAGTTGAGCTGGTTAATGCAGATACAACGTTGTTCATCAAACCACTAAGCACGTTAAGAACTCCATCACAGTTTTATGAGTACGATTTAAGTTGCATATTCATGAACAGAGGGGCATTTCTTCAGAAAGGAACATTAAAAAAACCACAACTGTTTCCATATACAGTCTCTGAAAATGCTAAAAAGCACAATTTAACACTGAACAGAGAACAAAAATCATGCATTTTCTTCTCTGAAGATACTAGCTTGTGAATTTTAAAGAAAAAAAAACAAAAATTACTTCAGTGGTGATTTTTAGCGGTAAGTTGTAATACTTCAGACCGCTCTTGTGAAACCTATGACAGACTAAGTAACACAGACCAGATACCATATTAGATACCCTATTATGGTTCTTATCATAAGCACCAGAAGTTGATAGATTTTAGCATGCACCATATTTTACAGGACAAGTTACTTTGGAAACAGGTCTGTACAAAACACTACTGCTAATAAAGAACGTGAACCATAACTTAGTTTCTGCATCTGAAATCATGGTCAAAATTCAACTGTTCAGCCAGACACTTCACCACCCAATGTAAAAAGGGTACAAGCCCAGAGACTTGGTTCCTTAGAAGTCAAACGCAGGCACAACTGATTTCTGGTTCTATTTATGCCAGAAAAAGCCCACCTCCCGCAGAGCCACGCAGATCTGGGAGGGAGATGCTTCTCTGTCTTTAATCCTTGGCAATTAAATGGTAAGATCACACATTTCAAGTATGCAGTTCAGATCCCTTTATCATAAGGAAAGAAAAAAAAAAAAAAGTCTTAAAATAAACCCTAACGGAACTCTGCTCAAGCAAATGCAAGATATGATAAAATCCCCTTTTTCTGAAAGGGGCTCTAATCCCTAGCTCCCTCTTCCCCGCTTCCCAGGAAAACATCATTCATCTATACACAATTTCAGATACCTTTGTTGCTTAACATGCTTATGCCATCCATCATGAAGTGAGGGTGCATGTTTCGCAGTTAAGGTATCAAGTATATATAGAGATTACACAAGCTATTAATTTCTTTTATAGAGTGTCTTAACATAAACAATTGCTCAGACTGAGCCGAGAGCAGTTGGCCACCAAACTGAACAGAAACAAGAAGTGTGCGTGGGGGGAGGTTAAGCATTTAAGATATGCAACCATCTGTAGCACTTGCCTAGGACTGCTGATGCATACTTTTAATAACAAGCCAGATTGCAAAAGGAAATCTCTTTTAAAACATAGAAACACAGATATATTAAAATACCGCATCTGTAGCAGGGTATGAGGTAAGTGCCCTTGCCCTCTCTGTCAGAAAAGAGACTGCAGGGGAGGAGTTGAAGAAACAAAGAAAGAAATCATGCAGAAGTAAGTGCAGCAGATGAGTGTTGCTCTAAATTCCAAATCCCCAGCTCTGGCAGCTGAGATGACATCTTAGAAGTTCCAGCTGAAAGAGGTCCTTGGTCAAGCAAGCCAGAATTGCGCTTTACTTGAAGCTCTCTATATGTACGGCTGGCTGAAGCCTCGCTACTTTCGTTTCATCACTGGCGTCGGCAAGACAGACAGGACCTACAAGGATGCTTTTTCTCCATGGGGCATGACGAATGTCAGGCAAACAACCAACCACGTGGGAGAGGGATCTGCATCCTAAGACATGCTTGGGGAGCACAGGCTGAGGGAGGTATTTCTTCGGTTGCTGTGGTCTATCTCAGTGCTATCTTTGAGAAAAAAATCGTAAGATTAGAACAATGCTGCCTTGAAACTTGGCTAGTTCAGGGTCAGACGACAATCCCGAGAGAAGTGCAGCATTTTGCAGTATTTGTTTTAGAAGTTAACATACAGAGGCCTAATATAAATGTTTTATTTAAAGTAAAAAGTGTGCACAAATAAAAGGAATGACTACACAACAACGTTCAAGACCATATTCCATATGAAATAGGAAAATAGTAGTGACAATATCAACTAGCAGAGCACCCATAGGAATCCAACTTGCATACAAAAAGGAGTTTACTCCACATAAATACATCATGCTTCTGATGCAGACACTTTCTGCAAAAGACAAAGCCTACTGCACTGGACTGTTTATACCCGATGTCCCTTCTGAATATTTATGACAGTTGCTATATGCTTAACAACAAAAAATAACTGTTAACATCATGGCACTTTAGAGAAAATGAAAGTTTAAAATTGGATTTACAGTCATTTAAGATGTTTGTCACTTAGCAACATTCTTAATGGTTAGATACGAAAATAAAAAAAAAGTATCTTTTCTGTGACATTGTCTATAAAAAAATTAACTTTTGCTTTAAGCACAAAATACAGCATTTTACTCCATTCCTCTTCTGTGATGAATAGCAGAAATGCCCTTCCTTACATAAAAAGCCATGGTACTTGATACCCTATATGAAATTAAGCCGCTGTAGAGCCAAGGCTTTTCTTTTTTGTTTTAAATAACTTCCAAGTTTAATATTGGTTAAGTCCTGGTATGTAAACTAGTCATGCAGGTGTAGAAGTCAGAGGCTAAACAATCAATTACAATTTTAAAACTGCATGTAAGCACTTGACATGAACTAAACGTGCTAAAGTTATTAGCTGCTCTTACTTTAGTTTACTCTGATACTTTACATTTGAAAATATACAATGTGAATTTAAGGGAACCTGATCTTTTAACAGTGCAGAGGTTCAATGTTTCCCTGAAACTAAGGCTCCTCCAATCACTTCCCAGTTTTGAAAACTCAGCCCAATACTTTAAGAGTTTCCCATTCATGTTGCAAAGAAAAACATGAACTAAATACCATACCTTGACACTGCTGTGTGTTTGTGCAATCTCTATCCTTGAAGTTAAAATGTTAAGTGAAAAAAAACCATACACCAGGAGATTTGTGCTATGAATTTAGTGTCACCATATAAGGATTTTCAAGGAGAGACACTGACCAAGCACAGAAGTCTTATTAAAAGCTTCAAGTAAGGTTTACTAACTTGTGCTTACAGATACTCAGATCTGCTTTCAGTAACACTTAGCTTGCCTTACAGCTCTTAATTACATAACACAGATTCTTTTCTCCAATGTCTCTTAATCCCTTTTCCCTAAAATAAAAGAAGTGGTACATTTGGCATTTCTTCAGCCTAAGACATTCAAGACTATTCCTTAAACATTAAAAATAAGAGTAATCTGAGCTGTATATTACACTGTTTACTAACATGAAATGTAAGAATCACACATCCCAAAAATCCTAGTTTGAACCGTTCTTTCAATTTATTCCAATTGCTTTACTATTAAATTTGAGCCCACTACCAACATTTCAGGTTTTATTGTGATTGTATCACCATCTATTAGCAGGTAAGTTAAGGGAGTCATTGTGGACAGCACCTATTTTTTTCTAGATGTGCTTTTTCCACTGGCAAAGTGGAATGCATTTCCAACAGTATGGCAATAAGGTTTGGAGAGAAAAAAAAAAAAAAAAAAAAGAAACAATGCCCTTATCTAGGCCATAGCTGTAACGCATGCAGTTCTGATACAGTTAAGACAGCACGCGTTAAAGCAATAAATAATAGTACAAGGTTCTACATCCATCAGTATTAGCTGCCCATTACTGCTAAAATGCACTCTACAGATTTTAACTTTTCAAAGCCTTAACTGAATTCCATTTATTTAAACTGACACTTTATACCATGTACAACCCTTGCTGAAAGGGACAGGCTCAGAAAGGCACTCTATGTATCAGCATGTAATTTCTAGTGTATAATTTCAGAGCAAAGTCTATTGATTTTAATATTGAGATAATTATCTCCTTCAGGATATTATCAACACACCCTGTGAAAGCAGCCATTCTTGACCTATCCAGTTTAAAAACCTGCCCTCCTTGCCATCATTTCAGTCTGAAGGGCAATAACATAGCTTAACTTCTAAGTCTAGAACAGGGAACTCAGATGTTTAGAGAGAAGAGACTTAGAACTATGGAAGTCATAAGGTTTCACTTGTCTTGCTGGAAAAATGGAAGTCCTTTAATGATATTTTATTACATTCCCTAATGTCATTTGTGTTCTTATAGTAATAGGAAAACTTTCCTTTATCAGAATGCTACATTGGCAGATTATACAGTCAGGCTCCATGGTTCAGGTCAGGAGCCCCAGAGACCAACTTCTGTATTAAAATTCATGTTTGGCAAGAATGTTGGAAAGTTAACATTTTAAATCTGGCAGCTGCAGGTTCAGTGTAACAACTGTCCTGCATGACAATTAATACAAAAAGACAATTAGCGAGTAATTTATACTAGGTGGCAAGGGTAAGATGTTCTGTTACTCATTTTATGTGAGTGCATCCAAATGAAGAGATGTTTATCCATGCAGAAACAAACAGAGTAACAATTGGCACAGTCCAGGAATGGGGGAATTCAGACACATTCCTCAGCTGACATCAAAAGAGGATTTATGTATTCAAAGCCTTCAAATTCAGACTGGTCAATCTTCTTCACAATATCACTATTAAGACAAAACCCACTCATTAGTTCATCAGCAAAATGAAAAGGTAACAATAGTAACCGGTAGTCTGTCTTAAAATTAAGCCCTGTACAACAGATTGCAATTGAGAATGTTTCTTTTCTCTCTTTTTAGCCCCCCTCTATCCTTACAGTTAACCACTGGTTTTTTTCCTAGCCCCTATTAGGGTAACAAAACCCAAAACCACTCAGGAGCAGTGACTGGGCTGCTCCCATGCACATATTCTCCCCACAAAGCAATCTACAAAGTCTGTGGTTTTAAAACTTTCTCAAAACAGTCAGTTTTGTAAACACACACAAACATTAGGGTGAGATAGATCCTGCACCTGGATCAACAACTTTTCTAAACTTATTTGTACATTATGCATTTATAAAGGGATGAAGAAGGAAGTTGGATTTCAGACCTAATTAAGGTGCATAGGTAACACTCAATATTCACTGTCTGGGTTTACATACTACATGAACATTATAGAAACCCCTAGGAAAATTCCTAACACATCAACAGCAGCGGCTCAAACTAGAAAGGCCATTCCTTCCTCATCCCAAATCAGGGCCCCTCAGGAGTAAGACACCGCAAATCCACTACCAAAATCAAAAACATTATCATGCATTTTATCAAGGCTTTTCAGCCAGGATAATCTGATTTGACTACGAACAATTCAAGATACCCGACCAAGTAAGTCAAAGCATCTTCTCTTGTTCAGAACACCCAAGGTAAACTCAATCTAAACCCAACATCCTAGAAATATCATGGCTTAAAGTAATGCAAAAATAAACCACTTGACAAAACAGGTCTTTTCCTTCACAAGTTCATTTCTTGCAGATCATACCACTAAAACTTGTAAAATGGCACTTATTCATCTTTCCCTGAAATATTCTTTTCCCTTGCTATATTCTTTATAACAACTTTCCCACTGTTAGTTCATTTTTACATCATGCCACAGTACAATACTTAATCCAGCCATACTAAGTCTACCATAAGGATGACAGCATTTTCTCCAAACTAACATAAGAAAATGTTCTTTACTGCTTTACACATATTTTATGTACTACAACTACAGATATTAAATTAAGTTCTATAACTCCTTCACTGACTTATCAGAACTTCATAAATTCTACATTACTTACTCATCATCTGGAGTGAGCTGCACAGGTTCATTGGTGAATTGGGAATCAAAGTTGTCCAGACCAAATTCTCCAGATATATTTGGTTTAAATGGAGGCACCACTTGCTTCTGCTCCATCTAAGAATAAATGCATTTAAGTGACACCAAGAATGAGTTACAACCTATTGAATTATTTTTAAATGAGGCTGGAACTTACTATTAAGTTTCTTTCATGTATTTCTACAGTCATTCTATTAATCTATTGTACTTACTGTGTGTAAAAGGGTTAAAGGATTCTGTATTGTCATTATGGTACATTGCAAGTTAAGAGCTTAAGGTCTTCTCATGCTCAAAACAACTTATCAAGCCATCACTGTACACAGAGAAAATAAGCCAAGCCAGTGGGCATTCACATACCAGATCCCAGTCAACATTTCGAAAGAAAGGATGTCCCTGGATATCTGCAAATCCTGTCTGAGGATGGCAGCCTAAACGCTCCTTTGGATCCTGTGCAAGGAAGGAAATATTTCTTAATGGGTGCCATGGCCTACACATAAATAAAATGCAAGTGTTACAAATTCCACGAGAAATGAAACACCAGAGTTACAAGAGACACTGAAGAACTAAGTTAGCATTATTTATTTTAGAAACTGTTTGAAATCAGCATGAATATATGGAAGCCCTTGACTGAATTTATATAAACAACCGAGCTATCTTTCTTTTTTTTATTTATTATTCAGACCTGTTTAAACATACCATATGTTTCAGAGCAAACACGGTTAGATTACAAGTGAATTTGATTCTTCTCCTGCCACCCCTCCCTGAGTAAACTGACTAGCCAGGCTAGCAGTTACACTGGGGTAGAAACTGCAGGTTACTGATAGATAAGGTGGAAAGAAGGTTATTTTAACAAGACAATTGCATCTCCATGTGCACGTATGCACACACTACCAAGGAGCTGTAACTGAAGCAGTGTTCTTGAACAGTATTACTTTTTTCGAATAATTTCACCAAATCTGGTTTCTCCCATACCTTTTTCTCCCCAGTCACATAACACTCACTAAATAAAGGCCAGCATGTGCTTTTGACTAGTCCACTACCACACACACACCTTTTGACTATCAGGCTAGCTAGCTAACAGCGAGCATATACTGCCTCTGCATTTCCCTCAATGAAGTCATCAGAAGTTGTCAAAGCGACCTGCTATGCTGCTTCTCTTTAAGAACTAAAATAAATCTGATAAGTTTGTTCAATTCCCCAGATTAAAGAAATCACATGGAGCATTTCTATGCCTTTCAATTTGAAATTTACTCACGATCCCAGCCAGAGAACCTGGAGATTCAGATTTTAAGACAAGTACCTAGAATAGCTCCCCCAACTCCACTGACACTCTGCTTCAGGCTCAAACCTTTTCTACCCTGTTTCTGCACATGGCAGGTAAAATATGCCTGCTACACATCTATTAGTCAAGGGTTTTTTTTTAAAAAGCAAACAGCTGCTCTTGAGAAGTCTTAAATAATCCCCTTTAGCACTTACCTTATTAAGGAAACTCTTTAGAACACCTGCTGCTTTAACAGAAAGGGATCGGGGAATTCGGATCTGTTTTTCCAAAATTACTGCAAGAAAACAAGGTTTGTATGAGCTTTTTCATTTTTAAAATTAGATTAAAGGTAAGTAGAGACAAAGCACTGAAGTGCAGGATCACTAATGGTACCTACCTTGGAAAAGATAATCTTCTGTGTTCTGATCAGGATTGTCAGAACTCCCAACAATATCAAATGGTGACCGGCCTGCCATCATTTCAAACATAAGTACACCAAGTGCCCACCAGTCTACACTGAAGCCTAGAATTCAAAGAAGACAACACTGAAGATACTTTGGAGAAAAAATGCCAACACTTTTGAGGCTACAGACAGACATGTTTTGAGAAGAAAGAACTAATTCAAAAATTTAAGTATTGCCAGTCTTCCTGATTATCTGAATAAAGGAGAGGTAATGATTGTACTATAGACATTACTTGGTTCACTATGTGCATGATAGGTGGGGATGCTGTACAAAGAAAAGGAAATGCAAGAAGTTAAAAGGTTGGTGTTAGGACCTTAACAAAGGTTTAGATAATACATAAGCCTAGTCACTACAAACAGTGCATTATCCAGGGCAGGGGATAATCAAGGATGAAGTACATGATTCTGAATAGTAGCAAGACAGTCATCTATAGAGCTAAACACATCTATTCTGCTAGTCACTGCTAAAGAAAAATTCCAGTAGCTAGGCTGGGACTGATATAGTCCAGTTGGCCTAGAAAGTTTCTGATAGGGAAGGAAGATGCAAAGCCAGTCTGAAAGAGACATTCAATTGAAATGATGTAACAAGATTTAAAAGATATATATACCTTTTTTATAAATACAATTAAAATACTAATTGTAGAACTTGTTGAAATCTTAAGGGAAGAAAACAGATCAAAGATCTGCTTCGCACAGTAATGGAAGCTTAGGAAGAAAGGTAAGTAACAGGAAATACACACACTAAGCTTTCTATACTCTCTTACGTCTCTTGCTTCAGGAATCTTTGTGGACTTCCTGAACAAGAAATCGCACAATTTCCTTTTTAACACTGAAATTTGTGAAAGGGACATCTACTACCTAGGCCCTTTGCAATGCATTTATATCTACTACTATCATTGCTGCCAAATATAAAGCTCCAAAACTGAACATAATTCAAGACTGCAAGTATATCATTAGTAGTAAATAGTTATAAACAATAATAAATTTGGAAGACTCAAGCTATTCTTCAAGACTGATAAAAAGACTTCAAAATGTGGAAGGCAGGGTATTTCATTTGCTTGGTGTGATGTTTTCTGCCTTTCCTTTGAAGAGTTTATTTACTTTTTCAGACAGGATGCTGAATTAAGACTGATGACATGTCTAAAGAAGTTTTATACTTTCTAAACAACTCAAGAAGTAAGAGACAAGGTGAAAGTTATATGGTAGCATTGAAAAATTAAATTTACCATAATCCTCTCCCCGGAGAATTTCAGGTGCAATATAGTTTGGAGTCCCACAGAATGTGCTGGTTGTGTCACCAGGCCTCAGACCCTCCTTTTAAGAAAAGATGGCAAGAAAATACAGTTAGCCAAAGAGCCCACACCCACACTCCCACTCTGCTGAGAACTTCATTTTGAATTAAGTGTCCTGAATAAACTGCTTTTGTTTCAGTAAAACTATACTTAAATCTGTGTGTAAAGGAATATAAAACACTACTTGCTTCAGCAGAAACAGAAGTAGGTTGCATCTACAGTCTCAAGAGGATGGCATACACCTATTGGTGACATCTTTCTAAGTTTTTAGTTAGTAAGCGCCACCACACCTCCAACGATAGGCAAGTGGGAATGGTGGAACAGCTTCCATGACTGGGGCGTTGCAATGGACAGACAAAAGCTTTTCAGAGAAAAGCACAGAATGCAGAAAGGGGAAGGTTACCCAAAGAAGTTGTGCAGTCTTCATCCTTGGAAGTTTTCAAGACCAAACTGAATAAAGCCCTTAGTAACCTGTCCTGATCTTACAGCTTACCTTGCTTTGAGCAGGAGGGTGTGTTAGACTTCCTGAGGCCCTTTCCAACCTGTATTATTTTATGCTTTTCAATTGCTTAGCCAAAATTATAGCATTTTAAAATAGTTCTAATACATCAGCATAATGGCAATTCCATGGCAAAGTCAAACCTGTGCTCCAGTGTCTTTGTAGTGACAGAAGTTTTTCTACAGAAAATGGGCAGTGTCATAGAATCCAAGTGGGACGAAGTGTGTCTGATGCATTTCAACTTCTTGCTCTTTTGGAAATCAAGCTATTTTGTCTATTTCAGTCTAACCCTCCCAATCAAGTTGATCCAGCAGCTTTACAAAATCATAAACAGATACACATCTATGTGTAGTCTGTGCACTTTGGCATATTTCTTTTCTCCGTTTGTAAAAGTGAAGTGAGTATACAGCCTATCTGTACTGTACGTAAATCCATACCTTGAAATTTCACTTTTTTAAAGCTCTGCATCTTTTAATTTATGACAAATTTCTTAATTAATGATTTTACTGGTTAGCAAAAAACTAGAGCTTACCTTGCACATGCCATAATCTGTGAGTTTAATATGCCCTTCAGAATCTAGCAGCACATTATCCAGTTTTAAATCTCTGTAGATTATCCCTCGCTCATGTAAATAGTTCAATGCTAGACTGATTTCAGCAGAGTAAAACCTAGCATAGAAAGAGGTATTGATTACTCAAGTAATCAAAATGCAAACCACAATAACACAGTCTCAGTAGTATGATACTTTTCTAAATGTAAGTCCGCATATTCTATTAGTTTTCCTCAGAGAAGTGGATAAATTGTTTAAAATCATACAAATGTTTCTATCCACAGTCACTTCCAAAATTATTTTTAATTAATATTAATGACTACTGCCATCATCCCTTTCATCTCA